>NC_031497.1:14922110-15012184 GCF_000237925.1 Schistosoma mansoni
GAAGGCAAAGTAATCACCGACATTGAAAAACAACGAAACAGGTGGGTAGAACACTTCAAAGAACTCTTGAATCGACCAGCTCCACTGAACCCACCCAACATCGAAGCAGCACCCACAGACCTCCCAATCGATGTTGGCCCACCAACAATTGAAGAGATCAGCATGGCCATTAGACAAATCAAGAGCGGCAAAGCAGCGGGACCAGACAACATCCCGACAGTGGCACTGAAAGCAGATGTAACAGCAACTGCCAAGATACTCCACATCCTCTTCAGTAAGATTTGGGATGAATAACAAGTACCAAAAGACTGGAAAAAAGGACTTCTCATCAAGATACCAAAGAAAGGTGATCTCAGCAAGTGCGACAACTACAGGGGCATCACTCTCCTCTCAATACCAGGAAAAGTCTTCGACAGAGTATTGTCAAACAGGATGAAGGATTCTGTGGACGCCCAACTTCGAGATCAACAAGCTGGATTTCGTAAGAATAGATCATGTACAGACCAAATCGCAACTCTACGTATCATTGTGGAACAATCAATCGAATGGAATTCATCACTGTACATCAACTTCATTGACTACGAGAAGGCATTTGATAGCGTGGACAGGACAACACTATGGAGGCTTCTTCGACATTACGGCGTGCCTGAGAAGATAGTCAATATCATACGGAACTCCTATGATGGACTAAACTGCCAAATCGTCCTCGGAGGTCAGCTCACCGACTCGTTTGAAGTAAAGACCGGTGTTAGGCAAGGTTGCTTACTCTCACCCTTTCTCTTTCTCCTGGTAATAGACTGGATCATGAAGACGTCAACATCTGGAGGAAAGCACGGGTTACAGTGGACAGGCAGGATGCAGCTTGACGACTTAGACTTCGCGGATGATCTGGCTCTTCTATCACAAACGCAATAACAAATGCAGGAGAAAACTACCAGTGTATCAGCAGCCTCAGCAGCAGTAGGTCTCAATATAAACAAAGGGAAAAGCAAGACTCTCCGATACAATACAATATGCACCAATCAAATTACACTTGACGGAGAAGCTTTGGAGGATGTGGAAACCTTTACATATCTGGGCAGCATCATTGATGAACACGGTGGATCAGATGCAGATGTGAGGGCGAGGATCGGCAAAGCAAGAGCAGCATATTTACAACGAAAGAACATCTAAAACTCAAAACAATTTTCAACCAACACCAAGATCAGAATTTTCAATACAAATGTCAAGACAGTCCTACTGTATGGGGCAGAGATGTGGAGAACTACGAAAGCCATCATCCAGAAGATACAAGTGTTTATTAACAGTCGTCTACGCAAGATACTTCGGATCCGATGGCCAGACACTATCAGCAACAAGTTACTGTGGGAGACAACAAATCAGATTCCAGCGGAGGAAGAAATCAGGAAGAAGCGCTGGAAGTGGATTGGGCACACTTTAAGGAAATCACCCAATTGCGTCACAAGACAAGCCCTCACATGGAATCCTGAAGGTCAAAGGAGAAGAGGAAGACCAAAGAACACATTACGCCGAGAAATAGAGACAGATATGAGAAGAATGAACAAGGACTGGATAGAACTAGAAAAGAAGGCCCAGGACAGAGTGGGTTGGAGAATGCTGGTCGGCGGCCTATGCTCCATTGGGAGTAACAGGCGTAAGTAAGTAAGTAAGTAAATATATATATATATATATTGAATATAAGTACCTTGGTATTGTTTTTAATCTATATATATATATGCTAAATTTAAGAAATAATTTATTTTTCTTTTTAATTTATATCAGTTACTTTTTTTCTTTTCTTTCTCTTCTTTTTTTTAAAAAAAAGAAAAAGAGAAAATCAAATTAAAGATTGATAATATTTGGAATCATTTCTGGATAATAAAAGTTCAATTCTGTTTATTCATAATCATTCTTATTTTTTTAAATTTGTTTTAACTTTGTATTTCATTTATTTATAATTTATCTTTTTATGTAAACAAATTATTAGAAAAAGAATTAACTGATAAATTACATCATTTAATTTTTGATTCAAGGTCAGATTGAAAATTAAAACAAAAACAAATTCGTTGATTTATTTAGTACTCATGATAATATCAATATTATTTGAATTTTTTTAAGTTACCATTTAAAAAAATGCTAAGATTTTTCATAACTTTAGTACCAATTGGATAGTGGCTAGCAGTGGAATCCAGGATGTGTGTTTCGTCCTATTCGAGACTCATCAGCTCGATGTACTTGCATCTCAGATTTGATGTTCATTCTGGGACTCGAACCCAGTAAAGGTCGCTTCAAACGCTACGGCGTTATCCACTTCACCACTGAGTCCTTAGTCTATTTATGCTTATAAAGCTTGTGACTTCAGGTAATATCGAGGCAGTCCGCACAGGATGCACATATGCCAACAAGAGACTGATCAATCGCAGTAAACAACACCAAGTGAATTAGTAGAAATTGTTTGAAAAGATTTTGAAAGTTAATCACCAATGTGTAACTCTCAAATATATGAATATCAATTTTGTAGTTGTTATTTAAAATTATTGATTAGTACTTTCTAAATTTTGTGTAGCATCAATTAAAAATGTCCAATATATGATGGATAAATTCATGATATTTTTTGGTTTTGCGTCTCAATAGAAGCATCAAAAATCTTTTCTGCATTCTTAATCATCTGATAAGTTATAAAACGTAGAACATGGGTCTTAGGATTTTACTGGGAACTATTATTCAATACAGTCAGAGTTTGAATAAACTTTATCTGTTAAGATTCTTATATAAGATTATCTAAATACTTAGTAGGTTATAACATCTTATCATTGAGATTACTAATTACATTCTATATTTTCATAGTTGAAATCATGAGTCAAATGAAGCTAGAGAACAACCATGGAAAACATGGAAGCATTGGACGGCTGTTTCGTCCTGTTGTGGAACTCCTCAGCAGTGCGCATCCACGATCCCGACTAGCGAGATTCGAACCCAGGACCTACCATTCTCGTGCCAGAGCAGTTAACCGATAGACCACTGAGTCGGCATCCAACGGTGTTAATGTCTAGCTTAAACCAATCCACGAAGTTTGAGCAACCGTTCAACAATTATCTTCAGTGAGTTTTTATCTCCCAACAGACGTGGTTGAACTCCACTCGTCACTGCTTCTCACTAGAACTCCAGGACATATATCTTGAAGTCAGTAGGACGAAACGGCCATCCCGTGCTTCCAGGTTTTCCATGGTGGTCTAGCTTCAATTGACTCATGATTACAACTATGAAAATACTGAAATCTCCACAAAACCCCTTCTGATTACATCCTATACATTGATTCTGTACATTTTCATCAAATCAAAATGATCGGAGTCATAGTTAAATTACTTTACTCTGATAGATTTATATTCAAATGTCTTTACAATTCATATATTTTTTCAATTAAAAATTAATTTGAATAAAAAACAAATTATATATAAATATGAAATTTGACAGTAATATTAACTAATATGCTAATATTCATTGAAGAACTAATGATGAAAAACAAGAAAGTAGAGATAGTTACCCATTTATAAAGTTGATTCATTCTATACAAAATTGTACACAACAAAAAATATAGTTGAGTTTTAACTTATTACCTCAAAAGTGTGTATATATTTTAATTATTAATAAAAAAACATACACAAAGACTTGACTTTAAGTCATAATCTTATTTCACATTACTGATAATATAGACTGATGTAAAGTTTCAAATTAATTAAGTAGTATATAGGTATTTCATTTAAATACTTTCTTTTCCATTCTTTAAATTATTGTTATTACCAAATGACTATTACTTTCAGATTATTCATCATGCTATCATCATATCAAATATCTTTAGTAATATAAATATTAAAAAAAGGGAAATTCAGTTGAATAGAACAAGTTATATATAAAAAAGAAGAATAACAAACAAACAACTAAATTAAATAACAATCATTGATTTCTTTTATTTATCAGTAGTATCATTAGTAGTATTATATCGAATTATTGTGTTTAAATACAATTTTTGTTTTTTATAGAAATGATAAAAGATCATTGTAAGAATGAGACTTATTTGTAAATGTTGTGTTTTATGTAGTCATTTTGTCCGGTTTATTTTTTAGGGTAACTCAGGTAACATGTTCCCAATTGTATAAGAACTCTGTCTATCAATCTTTTTCTTTTTCTTATCTTCAATGTGACATAAATTGGAACATATCACTCTCGTATTTTTCTTCAAATATATCATTCAATAAACAGACTAATTAATGATTAATTTTCATTCAAATATAAGAACGGTAAAAGATAGAAGGAAAGAAAGAAAGAAATTAGTCAACCACAGGTGAAACATGAATTACTAAGAATGGTTTGATACTGATGTGTGCGTGAGAGAGAGCGCAAATTGATGAAGTGGTAAAAAGAAATCGAATCAAAAAGCGACATAGAGAATAAGTAAAGAATTATGAATTCACTAAATGAAGACATTTTAACTAAACAGTTTCCATTTGTTTTAAAATTTAACATATTGGCCAAGAAAAAGAAGGATGATAAGACAAGTTGAACTGTAATATAGAAATGAAAGATATCAAAATAATAATGAATAGGTAGTGAATATAAAGTTAGATAATATTGCCTTTATATGTTTCATTGAACTTGTATATTGTTCAAATAAAAATTGAATGAATTAATAGTGTGTACTGTATTTTAAATGAATAAAAACTAAAAGATGTGCGTTTCCAAAGTCATTTTATTTGTTAATCTGCATTTTATTGAGGTAGTTTAGATAATGAAGTGTACTACTGATAAGAGTAATGTTATTTACAATGTTTATATTCGTTTGTTTGATGAAATGGATATTAAGATCAGTTGTTTTTTTCTCTGAAGAGAAACTGATCAGCACCAATAGGAGGAGGAGTTGAAGGAATAAAGTACAATTGAAGAAAAAAGCTTGACTGTTGCATTTATTTTACTTAAATACTACGGACTTTTCTCTTTTCTACCCTCTTATTTTCTGTCTCTTCTCACGGAATAGTTGTGTATTTTTCTTCAAAAACATATTTGATGAAAATTAGAATATGGATATAAGGGGAGAATCAGATAGTATACTTTTGTATATATAGTTTCATACAAATTTTAGACCTTTTAGCTGTAATCTCAAGAATGCCAATTCTTGTCACATTCATTGCGAAACATTAAATTTTCTGTATTATTCCCAGTTTGTTGAGCTTTTAAATAAATACCATCTGGAATATGAAAATTGGCGATCTTCTCTGATTGATTTAAAGACCATGAATGTTTATTTGATACATTCATTATACTTCGATTATGTTCTTTTCTTCGTGTTCTATTTACCCCTTCATCAATATCGTCTTCTTCCTCATCACCATCTTCCACCTCTTCTTCTTCCTCTTCTTCATCTCCTTCTTCGTTATCTTCATCTTCATCTTCAACACCATCATGTTTACCACGATGAATATGTCGTGATTTATTACGTTGTGCTAACATGTAATTATTTTTCAAATTTCTATCTTTATCAGAGAGATTATTATGATCTATAGAAAATGTATTACGATCCCTAATAATTCCACTAGTTGAAATTGTATCCAATGAATTAAATTCTTCCAGTGATAATCGTTTACGTTTTATACATTCTTCATCACTATCATCACAAATTGATGAAGTTTTATGATTTTTTCGACCAATTGTTGAAATAGTTGAACCTTGTTCAGCTAATTCCAATTGTTCCAATGTACCAGGACCATTTAATTTAGCTATATTATGATCTTTTTTCCATTTCATTCTACGATTCTAAATAAATCATTAAACAAAAAAAGATTTAATAATGGATCGCATTATTAATATTAAAGTAACTTTTACATTAAGTAATATATCATCACATCTGCTTATTGACTTTTCAGAAATAAAGATTAAAATCAGTAGTATATAGTTTTTAACGTTTAATTTAATGTTTCTATATGTAATCAACTTAGTTACCACCTCAATAATAACAAATATGTCATATTCTCATAGTTGAAATCATGAGTCAATTGAAGCTAGACAACCATGGAAAACCCGAAAGCACTGGATGGCCGTTTCGTCCTATTGTTCTCTTTACGTTGATTGAGTGGCATAATAATGCATCGATAATGATGAACAAACCATTTAAAAATTCAATAACTTGTTAGAATCTCATAATGTCCATTTTTACAACCAAGTGAGTGAATCAATATGAATTACTAGCAAGCTATATTTGATATATACATAGACCAGTGCAACGTTTTGCATAAAAAGCTTTTATCAGGCAAACAAATTTAAATGTATAATTCTGACTTAACTATATTTTTCATAAGTCAGTTTAATCCAAGCAGATAACCTACTGAATATTTATTTGTTACATTTGTTACATTCCACATTTTCAAAATTTAGACATTTATAAAAGTGAATTATCACTGAATAGTAACCTGTGTTATGTATGACAAGTCCTTTTTAGTGTTTGAATTCTATTGACCAAGTGGTATAACTCCTCTCAAGAATACACGTACACTTTGTTGATGAGTGCAAAAAAGCATGAAACCTAGGTTTAAGGTTTTCTGCCGACTACCTCCAACCACTTAGCATTTCAGCGTAGTACATAAGAAGTTGAGCCACTTAGACTAGTTGCCATACTGCAACTTGATGGATAGAGTTCTTTCAGGACTAAGAAGGACTTGTCATACATAAGATTAGTCACCATCCACTGATTAATCAATTATTGATACGTCTCAGTTCTACAAGATGTTAGTTGCAACCCTGATGGGCTCGTGGCAGTGTCTATGACTTTGAAGCTGAAGTAGATAGCATCTGTTTCCCTAAGATATAGGTACACCTTGCCGACAGCTGCCAGATAGCTTGAAATCTAGGTCTAAGGTTTCCTATCGACTACTTCCGACTAGCTTGATATCTGAACGCAAACCTCATGGTATAATATTGTATATATACTGGGAAAATGTAATACCATTATTTTGTGACCTTGTAGCATAATTCTGTTTTAAATATGAAAAGCTAAATACACAGATTCTTTTTTGCATCATTCATTTTCATTCTAAATTTCTTTTCCTGTTATTGTTTTTCTGTACACTTGTGATTATACATTGAATAATCAAGTATTCTAAAGGATAGCTTGAGGATAATTGAACGTTGAATTCATTAGAATGTATAGTTTTAATCTGAAAAGATTTGATTATTATGTATTCTTAGTGTACAACGAAAAATCTGCTACCATTTATATTTAATTTGAAGATGTAAAACAATATAGGTAATAAATAATGAGATGAGGTATATAGACAAAACGATATGAAAAATAGTAAGTTAGAGGAAAGTAGAAAGAAATATATGTTTAAACGAAAAAGTATACCATTAGACATATTCAATTTTTAGTAAGTGTCCTTTATATTTATATCTTTTGTTAAATATAGAACTCCCTGTCATTTAGTTAGTCTCCTATTGTTTTAAATACAATACTTTTATTTGCATACATACAAATTGAAAGGATAAACTAAAGGAAACTGTGTTTACCTTTTTTTTATAATAACCAAAAACTGGCAAGGAAAATAACATACTGAAAGAGATAATATTTCATGCCTACATGTTATTAGAAACAACATAGGAATATGACAGGAGGGGAGTACGAGAGAAGTGTAAAAGTTTCTGGGGGTTGGATAATGAGATTAAATAGTTTTAAAAGGAGATAGAGAAGAATGGATGCGATGAATAGGTACATGAATGTTTTTTTTACTGAATTAAAGGGGTAAAATATAGAAATATATTAAATATGTATATTGGTGGTATAGCGATGATTTACAGATTACCACCAAACATAATAACATTCACATTTTTTACATCTGTGACTAATAAATTTATGAGATTGTCAATTATTTGTGCAAAAGATTTTGTTCTTTTAAAACTACTTTAAATTATGATATATACGATCATTTTAAATGTCTGAATATCCTGAAAACAGTCGATAAAACCAGATGGTCTTGGAGGATTTCGATCATTAAAAAAAGAATGATTTATATATGTTTATTGTTTTAAGAAATATTCATATTATTATTAGCTGAAGATGAACGGATTCTTAGGTTGTCAATGTTCGAAATCGAGTTACAAGATCTTGTTATTCATAAAACTACTCAATTTACAGTAATACAGTGTGATTTTAATTATTATCTATTATAACGCTCAGTTTATTAAGAACACTTCGTTTGTTTGCTTTTTTTAAGATGAATTGTAGTTCATTTTAAATAAATAAAATGCGATCAAAAAAAGTGATTCATTCGTTAAATAAACTTGAAATATCTATTCAAATTGTGTTTGTCAAATACGTAAAAACAGTCCAAGGCTCAGTGGTCCATAGGTTAAGTGCTCGCGCGCGAGACTGATGGGTCCTGGGTTCGAATCTCGCGAGACGGGATCGTGGATGCGCACTGCTGAGGAGTCCCACAATAGGACGAAACGGCCGTCAAGCAGTGCTTCCAGGTTTTCCATGGTTGTCTAGCTTCAATTGACCCATGATTTCAACTATGAAAATACTGAAATTTCTACAAAACCCCTTCTGAACATAAAAACAGATCGAACTGTTGATTTTTTTTCGTTTTTTTTCTTAATAAAGTAAACAAAGAACACTGGTTGAAGTTGATTACCTGTTCAAATCAATCAATTCTAAAAAGGTTATTGAAATTTATTTAATTGATTTAATTAAACAGAAACGGTTATATATTTTAAGCAAAGATGGATAGTGGTTAGCAGTGGAATCCAGGGCGTGTGTTTCGTTCTATTTGGGGCTGGTCAACTGGATGTACCTGCATCTCAGAGTCGATGTTCACTCTGGGACTGGAACCCAGTACCTTTCGCTCAATAGGAATATTCAAACAAACAATATCAAGTGGTTATATATTTTGTTGATAAGATTAATACAAAAAATAATAAAAGTTAGTAAATATATCTTATGTTTTGTAATAGTCTTATTAACAATATTCGCAATTCTATATCAGCTAATTGTAAAACACTTGTACATTTTAAATTGTTTGATAGAATGTGAATAATTTGATATATAAGTTACCATGATATTATATTCTCAGACATAAAGGTCCAGTATACGTTTCGATGAAAAAATATTGTTATTTCTATTGAAAAAAAGCAGATATCAAAATAGGTCTTATTTAACTAACCCGCATTCCACCCTATTTGAGGCTCATCACTTAGATGTGCTTGGATTCCAGAGTTAATGTTCACTCCATGATTGTTATCCCGTGTCTTTAGCTTCAAACTCCACTGTATTATCTACTTAGCTACTGAGCTCAGGTACCTACTGGCTTGCGCAATAGGATGAATTATAATTTTTATATATTGGTAGTTTGAATCTTGCTACTGATTCACATATGCCAAAAGAAACTACTCAGTTACAATCCTAAGCATCGGTGGAAAGATCCAAACAACCAATATATCTGGGTTGTGTTTTAAGTTGTTATAACACCTAAGGTTGTTGAAAAATAAGTAACCATTATGGTTCTCTAACCTATCTGACAGGCTAAAATAATGGATGCTGGACTTGTATCTCCAGAATAACTGAATACTGAGTAACAATTATTGTTACGTCATCCACTTTATGATTTAATTATATCGATCAGATTGCAGTGTGACTACTGGTCCAAAAGACATGACATCACATAGTTGTAAAAGGCACTCAGTAAGAAGTTGAGCACTACAGTTTCCTATTATATGACATTTATTCTGTTGATAACTCCTAGTAAATATAGGTAATTAATTTATTTTTCAATTCGAATTCATTTATTTTTAACAATGTAAAATGACAGAAAACTCTTTTCTTACATTGTCAGGGAACATTTGTCTCAACTGAGCGTTCTAAAGCATGGAAATTCTCCAGTATTCACAACTCCCTCCATACTAGTGACTAGCTTCGAGATGCAACTATTGGAGTTCTAATAAAAAGCTGTGGCCAGTAGAATTTAACCATATCAGGTATGAGACAGTTATCCACTCCATGCAGTTGATAATGGTTGCTCGGAATCGTGGATTGATTAAAATTACACCTGTAAACCTATAGATATCAGCTCAATGGTTCATAGGTTAAGCGTTTGCGCTAGAGACAGTAAGTTCTAGGTTCAATCACCTATGACTGCGTATTGGGGGCCCACTGTCGAGGAGCCTCATACTAGGGAGAAAAAGCTGTCCAGTGTTTCCAGGTTTTCAATAGTAATCTAACTAAGATCAGTTCTTGGTTTAAGCTATGAAAATTCTCTAGTTTCCATAAATCCACCTATACTAACAATTACTAATTAGTTAGATATAAAGTATCCTGACTGAAACGCTTTTATTACTTAATATTAATTAATATTGTACTTTAACCGAAGATTGTTTTATTGTATGTAACAACAAATTCGAAAACTTATTAATAATCATTAGTTAGTCATAGGCAATGTAGAAACTAACAAGTATGTATGCAGGTTCAAGTTCCTGCGTCATACTAACATATAGCGATGAAATTATCAAAACAAATACAAGAATAGTAGAGGTAACAAACAGTTTCAATGGTAGTAGAAAATAATAAACATGAACAGTATGATTTTACAACAAGCGATGAATGTATACAATCTTAAAAAAGTATTGGAAAGAGGAAAACAAATAGAGAATACATATGCATTATTGAAACCATTTCTGAGTAATATTAACCAGTATTTCCAAGCATTAGTCACAATAATCATACAAAAATAATTAGTAATAAAAACTAATGTATAAATATATCTAAGGGAAAATATATCATCCATCTAACTTACTTGAAACCAAATTTTAATTTGTCTTTCTGTTAATGTAAGTGTATGTGCTATTTCAATCCTTCGTCTACGTGTTAAATATCTAATAAGTGAACAAAAAAAGTACAAGTAACTCATTACATTTATAATAATATAATTTTATTTATTTTTAGTCATATAAAATAATACTATAGTTGAGATCATGAGTCAATTGAAGCTAGACCATCATGGAAAACCTGGAAGTACTGGATGGTCGTTTCGTCCTATTGTGGGACTCCTCAGCAGTGCATATCCATAATCCCCCCCGTGAGATTCGAACCCAGGACCTATTAGTCTCACGCGCGAGCGCTTAACCTCTATAATGTCTGACTTCAACCAATCCATGAAATTGAGCAACCGTACACCATTGCCTTCAGTGAGTTGATATCTCACAACACACCTGATGGTCTAGCTTCAATCGACTCATAATTTCAACTATAAAATTACTAAAAATCTCCACAAACCCCCTTCGGATATAAAATAATAAACGATTGATTAGTGAACATTCTTAAAGGGGACATTGATCTCAACTGAATAAATAATCTACATCAATCATTATTGGTTATGAAAATGATTAAATTATTTCAAACTTTATATTCAATCAGATAACCTCGATAACTTTAAACTTTACTCGTTTCATATATTTGATTAGTCATAATTCTTTCCTTTTTAAGAATCATCCTTTCATGTTACACCTTCTTGCATACTTTATTTATTATTCATTAGAACAAGAATTGAATTAAATAAATAATGAATTATTTTGTTCCCTTTTTAATAATATATTCTTGGTCCCTTCCTTTTTTATCTCTCTTACAGAAAAAAATCAATATAAGGCATTTCATAAATGGATTGTATTTCCATTATAAGTTTTCCTTTTCTAAAACGTTATTAGGTAATGAATAGATGGACTTAGTGTACTGGAATTAAATACCCCAGGACCCACCAACAACAACAACGTATATGGTAATCAGAAGTGTTCGTTTATAAAAAACGAACTCGTTCATTATTTGTAACTATAGTAATATTTCAGTAGTATACTGAATGAATGTTATAAGAATACAGAAAATATTTTTGTATTATTATCTTTATTATTATTATTAAACATCTAAACGGTTATTTACAGAAAACGGAAAACAAACTGAACTTAGTTAATCTGTGATCGATTGATATATCAATATTGTACCAAGTGAATAAAATCATCTATTCAGTGTACAATGATACATTTTAAAATATGACGCAATTTATTGACTGTTGTTTCACGTGACGAATTAATCGTACTTGAAAATGTATACTAATGGATAATAGATCAGTGGTTCCGGTGATTGGTCATTCGTCACTAGACTTTCAATCCCTAGTGGGATCATAAATTCATACTAATTGAGAATCCTATGTTAGGAATTAAGTCACATCAGCTTTATTATGCGAGGCTGAAATTTGAAGAAGTATATTACCACTATCGAAAGAGTACAAGTATTTGTAAGCAAATGTCTACTCAAGATACTGTAAATTCAATGACCAGAGACCATCAGTATTAACCTTCTCTAGCAGAGAACGAACCAGCCGCTACTTAAAGGATAAATCAGGAAAGGATACTGAAGGAGGATACGATAAGTTTTGTCGCAAACAATAAACTACAATACGAGGATAAAGGAAAAGAGATAAATCAAATTAAAAATGGCGTTGTGAATTGAACGCAGATATCAATACTATGAATGCCATTCGTTTAAAACTGAAGAGCCTAAAGAAAAGTTGGTTGAAGAACCCTACTAGACGCCCTGAGTCCTAAAAGTGGTGACCAGTCCAAGTAGATGTTAAGTAATGTTAGGGTTAAACAAGTATCTATTCCTCCCTGGTTCTCAAAAGCACCTCAACTGAGATTATTCCATGATGATTATCACATGAAGTCATGCATACAAAACCATTTGCCCTCTTTTATTATTTTCACAGATGAAATCCTCGGTCAACCAAAGTTAGATCATCATTTGAAACCTGGGAGCAACAAATGGCTGTTTCTTTCCAGTATGGGGCTCCTCAGAAGTCTGTATCCATGAGTGAGAGGCCGTGACCAGTGGAGTCCAATTCACGTCGAGTGTGAGACAGTTATCCACCTCAGACAATGAGTGAAAGATTGCTCAAAATCATGGATTGATTGAAGTTAGACATTACCACTACTGGGTGCCGGCTCAGTAGTCTAGATGTTAAACGTTCGTGCGTGGGACTGAATGCTATGAACTCAAGTCCCACATGCGGGGTCGTGGACTCTCACTTCTGAAGAGTCCTATACTTGGACGTAACAGCTTTTCAGTGCTCTAAGGTTTTCAATGGTGGTCTAGCTTACATCTACTTGTGATTTCAACTATGAAAATACTACTCTTTCCAAAAATCCTCATACCTTTAATATTACTTTAAAAATGACTTACTTGTTAAAATGAAATTCTTTTTCTAGCTCTAAAGTTTGATAACGAGTGTAGGTTTGTCGAGTTCGTTTTTGATCAACGCTAATATCTAAAATAGAAATTATAATAAGAAAACTAATTATCAAACAAAAGACGAATTACAAATGAGAAACGAAAAAAATAGTTCACTTCCTTTCATATGATTCTAAATGAATCTTAAAAGTATCTTAGTCTAGAAAAAAAACCTTGTTGTTGGGCAAGAATATTAAAAAGAAGGATAAATGAAAAGGAATTCACTCCCGGTATAAATAATACCAGATGGCACAGTTGAATATTTCAAATAAAAAGAAAGAGGTAATTTATTAAATCGATAGTAATGGATAAATCGAATATTCTTGTTTGAAATTGATAGCGTTCATTTGGAAAAAAAAAACAAAAGGAGTTTCATTTGTGATTATTGTTAGTTTTCAGTGAAAAACACTCATTTTATCATATAATCCTGTTCGTAAGATGAATCCTTCAATTTGATTAAAGCTTGAACAGAATTTCAGGCAAAATGCTTTTCTATCTAAATAGATTAGCTGAATTTAAGTTTAAAGACCATTTTCATCATATATATATATATATGTCAATTTTATTAGTTGAGATCATGAGTCAATTGAAGCTAGAGGTTATGCGTTCTCTTGCGAGACCGATATGTCCAGGGTTCGAATCTTGCGTTGTGGGATCGTGGATGCACACTGTTAAGGAATCTAACAATAGGACGAAATAGCCGTACAGTACTTCCAGGTTTTTCATGGTGGTCTAGCTTCGATTGATTCATTACCTCAACTATTAAAATTACTACAATATCTACAAAACCCGTTCTGATATATTTATATCAGTTTGAAACTTATTAGAGCAACAAAACACTGATTAACTATTTGCTATTGATTTAAGATTTATAAGTATACACTCATGAAATTAATCGAAGATTCACCTTTTTTATATAGTTGAAATCATGAATCAGTTGAAGCTAGACAACTATGGAAAACCTGGAAGCACTGGATGGTCGTTTCGTCCTATTGTAGGACTCCTCAGCAGTGCGCATCCACGATCCCGCCTCTCGAGATTCGAACCTACGACCTATCAGTTCTACAATAGGACGAAACGGCCGCCCAGTGCTTCCAGGTTTTCCATGGTGGTCTGGCTTCAATTTACTTATGATCTCAACTATATAAAATTACTAAAATTTCCACAAAACCCCCTTCTAAAAATAAATTATACTGTTCATATTTTCATATTGTAAATAATCAATTCATAAGTGATTCAATGTAAGTTATTCCGGGGAAAATTATCGAAAAAATGAAAAGATTTTATATCACAAAGTAAAACAATATATCACAGTGTTGCTTATTATAATAGACTTTTAATACTCAACCCAATCCTTTGTTGAAGAGGACAGAATGAATGAATGTTAAAGAATGTGTAAGCGATAACGGGTATCCAGAGAAATTTATTGGGAAATATAGGAAAATTAAAGAGGAAATCCCTAAAGAAACCATAGTTGATTGGAAACTTATTGCTCTCTTAAATCAAATAAAAAATAAACGAAGTATACGAAACTAATCCCTTCTATTTTACATCATTTTCAATTTGTTTATCGATGTGAGTATTTTACTGGTCATTGAAAGTGTTTAAAACTTATCAGTTTATTCGAAATGTTTACTAAAAGTGAATAACAGATAACCAGTAAATGTGTGTGTACATCTTGTATCAGTAGCTTTAAGTAGCATATATATTCAAACTTATGTGCAATATCTAAAACAAGCTTTACGAAAAGATCTTTGTCAATAACTCTGACACTTGACAGTGATTGAGTTACTATGCATCAACTAAGTTATCATTATAACAGTTTATAATGTGTCTAGTTGACTTGATGTAGTGTATAATTCATCAATGGTGTCATATTTTATACACCGAAGGAAAGTTTCCTTACTAAAAACATCATACATTTTCAACTACGAACAAATGTATTATAAACTTCTAACTACTCTTGTATTATGCACTTATGGGCAATATTGGAAATCTATATAATGTTTGATATTAGGCGGTTGAATGTAGTTAACAAGATACCCTGGATTTAGATCTCCTAATGGTTGGCACTAGTCAGCAAAGCATATCTGTAATCTTGAGGAAACTGATCTTGCCAATTGGGTTCGAACTGGGATCATCCAGCTTCATGATCTGAAATTTACTTGTAAAATATCACAACACAAAATTTCGTTTCTTTTTTAAATAATAATATGAAATAAGAAACTACATAATACATCATTTTGATAATTCAAAATGTTCATGAATACCAAGAATCTTAAACAAGAAACAATTGAAGACGAGAAAAGACAATATTTATAAATTTGATCTGAAAATTTCCTTTCGAAAGTATAATTAATATGAAAAAAATAAAGAAAATATAATGGTTAACACGTTATTTTAATCCTAAGGTGATATGTTATTATGAGGCTTTGTGTCAGCATGCAAACACTCCTGTGCAAAAGTATAAAACCAATGATACTAGACTCATTTATAAGCAACACTATAAGAAGTCAAACCAGTTAAGAACTAGTTTACTTGGAAGATAAATAGGAACAAATGATTTTCGATTTAATAATCCAGTGATCTGCGAATCTCCACGATGGCATCAAAGTTATTTGTTTCAATTTTTATGGTTATTCACTGCTAGAAATTCACAAATTAACCTACAGTAATTCTTTAGTGTTCTATACTATTAATAGTTCCCTAATTAAAATCATTGGAATGAAAATTACTTCTTAATTATTTGTATTTCCCATATGATCACTTAATTAGGTATAGCCTATTGTTATTCCCTAAAGTAGACGATGGACAGTTTTTTCCATTCAGCTATTCGTTTGTATATTTTGACTAGTTTATTTAAAAATAATTTACTCTCATGATTTACTGAAGCAATTGAAAAAGATTGTTTATTTACAATGATTGAGTTTATTGTTAATTTAATTAAATCATCATGAGAGGTGTTAACAGTAAACTACTAAGTTCGAATCCCTATCTACTTGATAAGTAAGTTTAAACTTAGTTAAGAAACTATGGGTATTCTTGGATACTTACTAAAATCGTAAGCTTTGATGTACTGTCTTGTTGCTAAACTACATAAATCATTCAGTCGACTTCATTTTAAAGTACTAGGAAAGTGATTAATATATTAATTATGAAAAAGTGAGTTATAATGCTTATTTCACCTACTTTGACTTAAACAACATGACATTATATTTAGACCCCGTACTTAGTGTCATTCAAAGACAGTCAACTACATAATAGAATTTTTTAGTTTTCGATTTTCATCAAGATTAATTTACAGAAATAGTGGAAAATATTTGTAGCTCATGGTAAGCATTTCAGAGGTATTATATCCTCTGAGCTGGAAGGTTTAGTCGTGAAGCTTTCGTCGTCCTTCTGGACAATATCATCAACTATTATTTCTATTTGAAAGGGGGTGATGAAAGCTTTAAAACCAAACGATATAGCTCAGAGAACAGAGCATGTACATAAAGATTAGTTCATTAAATCTATGAATTATTTTATTCATTTATAGAATTTATTGTAATTATTAGACTAATATACTTGGTTTCATGTATAATAATTTAAAAGAAGCGTTTGATTACATTTTATCATCTTTGTCACTTTATTTCTTTATTATACTATTTTGTATGCGCCAAAAAAACAAAAGAATTCCATTCAGATTACCATTGGATAAACGATTTCAAATACCACACCTTTGGTGTAATCGGAATAATAATGGTTATCATAATTGACTAAGTTAGTCCTACATTTTTCCCTCAGCAAGTATGACAGAAAGAGGCCTGGAAAAATAATAATAATAACCATAATAATCATTAACCAACTATGCTTCTTATATGTAACTAAGGTAAATCTCTTCTTTTATACAACGTGTATGTGTATATAACTATTATCTGTAGCTTGCAAAAAGAAAAAAAGAGATATGGGTATCTATCAGAAAAGATGGTAATGGTTATTAAAGAGTGTAAAGAAACAAAAACGAAGGCAAATATATGCAATTTAGCTAAAGAAATAAATAGAATCTGACCTAGACGGTCTACTACATAAATATTTCGACAATTTGATTGTCTATAAATCATTGTGCTAACTAGCTGGTAGTTCATTTTTTTCTACTTATTTGTACTATCTATATAGTGTCAGGCAAAGATTTATGATATATATATATATATATATATATATATATATATATATAACTTAATTAGTAATTGACTTAATTCCATTATTATTAGTGTAGTAGTGATAGTAGAAGTTTTATGAATAGAACCATTAACTCATTTGATCGATTTTACTAAAACTTTTTACTACTTTACCACATTTCTATCAGATTTACATGTGTAAAGGGAATAAATTATGGTATAGAAACCCAAATGAGAGGTCATTTAAACATTACACTGGTATATATTAAGATATTAGGATAAACATATCATTGGAAAACTGATTAGTAGGTAATTTGTACTATGGTCTTCGATAGAAGAGAACAAATCGTTTTATATTGACGAAAGTACTGAATCATGTATTTTGTCTTGTTTTGTTCTAAAAGTTAATATAAATTCTTTTGTATTTAGGTCATAATCAATATGAAGTCCACTATTTTATATGTATAACGTAAAATAATGCTGAATGTAATACAATATTTATGAATTTCTAACTGTAGAGTCTGAAGAACTTATTGAAAACAAGTATTCACTCAAGTATTCTTTATTTTTGAGTAGTGTACGCGGAATTTTATTTGGCGAATTCCATTTGTCAATATGCATGTTTTTATTTCTTTCCTAAATTAACCACCTGTCTATTCTTAAACAAATAAACTGGATTCCCCTTTGTACCTGCGTTTATGTGATTGTTGTAAACATATCTGATTGGATCTATATATTATGATATTATACTAGATCTTTAGATAAATACTCTCTAGTTATTCAATAATTTTGGTGTTTACAAATATGTACAGATACGTATAGTTAAAACAGACTGGGGAAACTATCGAATACTATTCGGTTGTTAGTAATTAGTGATTAGATGTTTTACTCAAGGTAAAATATATATATTTCAGTATATATACAGCTATGAAGAGAAATCTACACTGTTTGAGCATATCAATAAAAACATTTTAACCATGTATTTCAGATAACTTTCCTAGAAATGAAATCAGCACTAATGTATTATTCTTACTGGAAGTATGCAAATGAAATCCTGATACCATATGGAGTTAGAAAATCATACCCTCTACGTGTATAAGTATAGTATACCAAAGATATTAGTTTATTAACCAAAGTAAAAAGCTAAAAAAGAATTTTGATATATGTACACTGTAGTGCTAAGTCATTTAATGTTCTTTTTTTGATATAATAATTAGCTACGTTTAAAATTTTTTTTAAATGCAACTGTTCATCATGAAAACAAAAATGAACAGAGTGACAAGATAGGTTTTATTAGAAGGGGATTTTGTGGAGATTTTAATAATTTTATATAGTTGAAATCATGAGTCAATTGAAGCTAGACTACCTTGGAAAACCTGAAAGCACTGCTTGACGGCCGTTTCGTCCTATTGTGAGACTCCTTAGCAGTGCGCATCCACGATAGGTTTAAGTAAAATTTAAATGTTAGATAGAGTTTATTCTGAATATACACTGTTTAATTGATTTAGAATGTTTAGAAAAAAAATTAAAATCTATGTATATCACGTTAATGATAACCTATTCAATTACATCCTAAACTGTTAACTTAGAAATATTCAAAATAATAATTTATAGTAAATTGATATTTAGCAGTTAACTTTTTCGACTTGTTTAATAAATTATTGAACTCTTCTCGTGATCAAAACCTTAATTAGGAATGTGGTTTAAAGTAACATGGTGGTTGGAGGTGGTCAACAGGAAACCCTGGACCCGCGTTTCGTGCTACTTGGCACTCGTCAGCAAGGTGTACCTGTAATCTTGAGGGAACTGACGCTCCCTGGTGGATTCGATCTCGTGTCACTCAGCTTCACAGTCAGAGACGTTACCACCACCTCCAACCACCATGTTACCTTAATATATATAGTGCACGCAGTGTCGAGCCACCTAGACTGGTGGCCACAATGCAACTTGATCGATAGCATTCGATCAGCACTAAGGACTTGACACGCATGAGATTGATCACCACCCAGTGATCAATCAATTGTGAATGTGGTTTAAACTTATTATTTACATACTCCCCCTTCCAGCCATAGGAACATGATGAAGCCTAGTAGGCCCTTCTGGAGAAGAGTGCTACATCGAAGTACGGCACAACTACCGAGGTGGGATAGCTGTTTTTGCACCGCTTACGCAGAACCATTACATAACACTAACATTCGTTTTTTTATTTCTATTTTTGGGCAGACTCTTTTTTTACTATTCTTTTGAACCCTCAATAGTTATGCAATGACTCTTTGTAGCATTCGTAATCGTTTGCGGGTAAAGGTAGAGTGGTTGATTAGGCCGATCTCCACCACCTACATTGCCGCTCACGTTAGTGCATGGGATGATTGCTATGATCCAGGAGGCACGACGAGGACGTGTGAGTCGGATCTTGCCTACTTACATACATCCTTACATTATTAAACAATTTTTTTTTATAATTTCCATCTTCGTACTGCTTAAACTTGTATGAAAATAGTGATAATTTTACAAATGATCGAATCGGTTATGTTTATTTTAAAATGGATATAAAAGTTAAGAACTTGTCCAGTGATCCATTTTCTAACAGAAATAAATCATAGTAATCATGTTATCACTGGTTTAGGTTCATTTTTGAACATGGTTTACAGTTAGAGCTAATTTGTTTTTCAATATATTTGAGCAAAACCAAATGTGTACACGTAAATAAATTGGACACATATCTAAATAACACTTGAACTAATTATTGTTTTTTAGAATATTTATGGTTATACCATCAAAATTTATTATTTGGATTTAAAAACAAAACTACAATCATCTTAATATCAACCCTTTAATGGTAACGAAAAACGAATTTGTTCATGGATTGACTTATAAGAGTTTATAATCATAAAAATGGTAATTCAATGTGTAGACGTTTAAATTTTACAGGAGCTCTGATAGGAACTGTTAGTAACGTTACAACTGAACTATTCGGAGGTCAATCGTGACCCAGAAAGACCAGCGATAACGTTTGTGATTGTAAAGCTGGGTAGCACGAGGTCGAATCAGCCAGAAAGCATCTGTTTCCTCAAGACTACAGGTATACTTTACTGAAAAGTGTCAGATGGCCGGAA
This sequence comes from Schistosoma mansoni, assembly GCF_000237925.1. Lineage (NCBI taxonomy): Eukaryota > Metazoa > Platyhelminthes > Trematoda > Strigeidida > Schistosomatidae > Schistosoma > Schistosoma mansoni. The sequence goes on from NC_031497.1 coordinate 14,942,702, forward strand.
ATCTAAGCATAAAGCTCTCCATCAACTAAATCTAACTATCATCTTACAGCTATCTACATTAAATTGGAATTAGTAATTCAATTGAATGGATCGTTGAGATTAGTTCTACACAATGAGATTTTCTATCATGACCACTGAACCGCTGAGCAGACCATAACTTGAATGAACCATATATCCACTGCCTCTTGGACTGAGTGACGAAAAGTAACTTCAAAATACTGTTAGAAATTAATTGACTGTATAAGAATAACTTATAGTAACTAAGTTTCTGTATGTGAAACTTTTCCTTTATTTTCCTTTATATGTTTATGTTATAACTTGTGACCGCCTGGTTGCCCTGTTAATGTATAACGTTATAATACCGCCAATTGAAGAGCATTAATTTGTTGATCGAACCAGTGATACACGGAAACCGCACGAGCAGCCTAGAGTACTTCTCGGTCCTGCTTTCAGCCTAGCCCAGTCAGTTAAGTCCAGAACACCAATAACAGCCTCTGCGGTATACTGAGTTTATATACCAATCAAACTGACCGCATCGTACCATAAAAGAGATAATAATATTTGTAAAAGCTTTAGTCAAATGTGGCTGTGAATTAGGGGAACAGTAATTAATAGACAGAGCATAACTCAAGAATGGCAAATCGTATAATAATTGTTCACAGGTCAAAGTAAAGCGTATAATAAGAGGGAAACGAATATGAATAGTTTAGTTAGTTAACAATTATACGACAAAAAATATATGCATAGTATTGGTCCATAAATGGACCCCGAAATTACCATTCACTATTCACATCGGGACATAACAGTTTAGTTATAAAATATTTCAGTTCCTTAGTTACAATTTAAATGTTATTAGTATGTGTATATATGTTCCATAAAAAAATTTGTATTATTTATGTAATATTAACTTTCTATTTGATCTTGCCTATATTATCAGTTATTTTCATTACATTATACTAATGAGGGATTTTCAATTCTTACTAATAATTTATTGTGCTGTATTGTACGGTACTGTGTTTCAAAATAAACCCAAATATTTCTCAATATTATATTTTTCTGGGTTCGAATCTCGAGAGGCGGGATCGAGGTAGCACACTGCTGAAGAGTCATACAATAGGACGAAACGACCGTCCAGTTCTTCCAGGTTTTTCCATGATGGTCTAGCTCCAATTGATTCATGATCTCAACTATATAAAATTGATATAACAGCTTTAAACATTTGAATATGTTGGGTATATATATATATCAGTCTAAGTTACTGCAATTTATATCAAGATGATTGAGGTGAGAATGAGTTGAATACAAAGTCTACATAGTATTAACATTAATGATAACAAAATTAGACTAAATATAAGAAAAGTAGTTTGTAAAGAACAAATGAAACTGATGAATAATTAGAGCGACATAATTTGATGATTCAGTATTTTATTTAACACAGAGAATAAATACATGTGAGACAGTGCCAAATCGATGAACCTCTCCAACAGCAGATTATGATTATTGTATTGATTTAAACGATGGAGTTTCCATCTATCAGCTATGTTCAGTTTAACACTTAACATATTTACAAATTGAGTTCATATTATGATCTTATCTCCAATAACATTTTTTAAACTGTAATCTTAAGTTTGTCCCCATTCCACTTAGGAATAAGTAGTGGTTGGAATGTGTGTTACCTATTCTCAGCTACCTCACTCTACAAGCAAACTTAAGTTCACTCTGACGAAAAATACTAATCAACTATATCTAAATATATGGTTTACTATTATTAGTGGTACTAAAAACATAACAGATGGAAAATAAAACTTCTAAACAATATATATGCGTTGAAATTCCGTCTATCACATTATTGTCATCAACTTAAAAGTGAAGCGTTAAATCAAATCCACTGAATACATTTCAGTGTTAGCTTTTGAATGTATCTAATGTATCTAGTGTATTTTAGTGAATCACAACCAATTTAATATAGTTGATTGTCATGAAAATTTACTCCAGTTTTAATATTCCTCAAATCCTGTGTTAAATAGGTATTTAAATGAAACTAAGCCTTAAGTTAGATGATCCACTTGAGATTTCAGTGTTTTCTCAAATAAATTTATCTAATTTATTCTTACTTAAATTTTCTATCATATTGTAAGTTTCAGTTTAATATAAACATTGTGGTATAACCTGATGGTTTATAGGAAAAAGAAACTGAGAAAGAAATCTTTATTCATTAAGAAGCTAGGAACTCAGTGATTTATTCATTATGTTTGATAAAATATTACAATGCTAATTTGTATATATTGGCATTAACTCCGCCTGTAGCTCTTCTAGGGTTGCTATCGGCCCCAAGCTCGGGCGAAAGAGGAAGGTTGATCATAGAGTAAGTAACCCCATCCCGTAGAAAACAACCTTGCCAAAGAAAGCACGCTAAAACCGCCATAGGTTAACATTAAACGTCATTAATATTTAGTTAATAACCAAATAATTCCAATGACTTACTTCCTAATCCAAATCTTTTTCTTGGAAAATATACCCTTAGTTATTAAATTGCATTAAAATTAACTATAGCATTTAATTAGAACATAAATGTATCCAGTAATGACTAGATTTAAATTGTATTTATTAAAAGTATAAACTTATATTTATAATCGACTTGTATTTTATTCGTAACGGAACTTTTGTTTTATTGAATAAGTTTCAACAGTTTGTTCCCTAATTTTGTAATTAATTATCAGCTTGATAAGAAGTTCATTATAAAAGGAGGAAGGATATCTTTATTGTAATTCATGGTTTTAAATGTAGACCAACAGTTATGTGCACAGGATGCCCATATGCCAACAAGAGACTGATCAATTGCAGTCTTAAATAACAATGGGAAGATACAAGTAAACAACACCAAATGAATATTTTCTCTGTTTAGTAATTATTTCCATTAATAAAGCGTTAGAATGAAATGAAAAGATTATTTAGTATTGAACATATTAACAATTAAAAGAACACAATATAAAGTATCCAAGCCGTTATAAAAAGGTGAGTGTAACAAGTATATGACATCAAAACGACAATAGTTTTTTCTTTACTCCTATTACATACTGATTACAAAAGTTCACCGCCATTAAAATTTTAATCACTCTACAGCTTATTCTCATTCATATCCATCTTAATATAATAATAAACAATTGCCTCGTTTCCAAAATTATCAATATTCTCGAACGACAAATTTACGGAGTGCAAAGGTTACCACGAAACATTGTTCATAATACATTCAAACATAAATATTTTAAATTCATATTGTATTGTTTGTTTGAATCTTCCTATTGATGTTTAGGACTATCATTGATCAGTCTCCTACTGGCTTATGTGCATCCTGTGAGGATTGTCTCGATATTGTCTCAAGTCACTAGCATTATAGGGAAAAATGGACGGTGGTTCGTAGTGGAATCCAGGAATCGCATTTCGTCCTATCTGAGACTTGTCAGTTAGATGCGCCTGCATCCCAGATTGACGTTCACTCCGTCTTTGATTATAATAGCTATTTTAATGTTGTTCGTAACAGTAACAGTGTAGTTCTTGTTACATTATCAAGATGTGACTATACTTGTTATCTGTAGACTATCTAAAAAAATGGGATATCTTATCATTAATGAATGCCTATATATCAATATGAATTATAAAGTGAACCTTTCATCAATAACTGGCGTTAAATAAAGGGGCACTGGTAACCAAGGGACACTAGGCTGCCATTTTGTTTAGGTTAGAAGAGCCCCAGGAGTGGGATCCCCAGATCCCCAAAGAGCGAATGTTTAGCTTAACTGCAGGTGATATATTCTTAATCAATTGAGCCATAATACAACTTCCAACATTTCCCAAAACCTACTTTGTGATATAAGAGACAACATTTCATCCGATTTTATAGGTGAGTTTCTGTTTTAATCTCTACTTGATTAGCTCACCCTAAACCACTAAATTCTGTTAGCTTTTCGTTAAATTCATACGACTCAATAAAATAAACAAACAGCATATATTCTCTTTCTATCAATGAAGTAATCTTTCCAAAAAGCAACTCTCATTCATTGATAATAAATGTGTCTTTTTTTACAAAGAAAAGTCATCAATTTCAAAAATTATCCTAATTATTATATTTAAAAGTAATTTGATGGAAATCAGAAGTTTCTATGAAATGTGCTGCATACTAAACTGTGATGCCATAGCAACGGAATGTAGAAGAGGAATCGTTTGAAGTTATCCACAATGTATTTAATATATACTAAGTGTATCATACACATAATTTTGGGATCATTTTCGTTTCATTTAGTAGAGAGGGATTACTCGATATTATCATATAGTTTTTTATGAAAGAAATAAGTTCAAGACCAAACATTGATTATATTTATGTTTTTCATTTGACATCTTACTCTGTGCTACACTGGACAAGTCTGTGAAAAACAGCTGTGAATAACTACAGTCGCTTGAAATAAAATATTTTATTAAGAATTATACCTAATTTTTCAACATTCATCCATTAAATAAATGAGAAAAAAGGCTGATAGTAATGGATACAACAAACTTAATGAATATTCAATACGTTGCGGTAATGAACTTAAGCAATTCGTTTAATATTAAAAGTATATTGAATTATATATTTTTACTTTTATTTGTGAAAAGTTTATTCCATTGATCAGCTATTTTTATTTCTTAGATTTCTTAACCAGTAAAGTTTAAAATAATAATAATAATAACAACCCTACTGATTGTTTGGTTAACCAACACTATGGGCGTAATTATATCGCATTATACAATAGGCAATTGTAATTCTTAGTAAAGTTGTAAACAGCTTATCTACCATGATGTTATGTTTGTTTGTTTTTAAAAAAAAGTCACAATATCATATTTTAAAGAGATTTTATATAAACGTTCATTATTTTGTTTTAACAACTTAACTTATGAGATGAATTTCATCACTTTAGTGTTACTGTGGTCCATGCTACTTATGTTGACAGTTATAAGTAGTATGAAGCAGCATTTGGAAGTGGAATGCCCGATAGCAGAAGATTGAGAAGATTAAATTAAACGGAGAGGGAAACAGAGAGCAATTATAATAACAACAGAATTGAAAGGATCATGATGTAAAGAATAAATGAAGGAAGATGTGCAAATAAGGTATTTAATGTATAGTTTTTACATTCTATGAAGGCACTGTGTAATTTTACATAAATTAATAAATTGGTCCCACTATTTAAGTTCTTATTCACTACATTACAATTTTAAGGAATAAATAAACTAAGATTAAAATGTTTACGCGATATATGGGTGGGGAAATAACTTATTATGCTAGAAATTAAATTGAGAACCCTGTTAAAATCAAACTCATCGTTTCTTTTCTAAGTATTCCGTTATTTCTTTCTTTTTACAATTAGTGTACATCTTTAAAACTATAGAAGGAAATACATGGAGAACTTTTAAAAACCAAAAATTTGCTGGGTAATAAATAAACCAAAGTGAGAAATGTACATCATTGGAATACCAACGTAAAGAGATTCATATCTTCAGTGACTCTTAATGATCTACGATCTAATCCTCCATATGGGTATTTGATTATATGTGTATGATTCTGATCTTGTATCAACTAATTTCATATACCTCATGGAGTCAGTCACTCGTCAGCATATGATCATTATCAGAAGGGGGTTTTGTGGAGATTTTAGTAATTTCATATAGTTGAGATCATGAATCAACTACCATGGAAAACCTAGAAGCACTGGAAGGCCGTTTCGTCCCCTTCTGATAATGATCATATTCTCATCAATGACTGGCTCCATGAGGTATTTCCTTGAGTTCTAGTAAGAAGTAGTAACCAGTGGAGTTCAACCAGGTCTGTTGGGTAATTTCATATACTTAAAACTAACGAACACAGAAAAATTTTTTCTCCCATAATCACCATTTCACATTTTCCATTTTAATCTATAAATTTAATTCTAATGAAGAAAAAATAATAATAATAAATCGATAAAAACAGAGAAAAAAATGAGCAAAACAATCTTACTGAAAATAGAAAATCATGAGTTGTAAATAGTTATATGTATAGTTTATATTTAAACATTATTTTATCCTATTTCTTTCTTATCAAGAACAGAAATACAACGATACAACATCAATTCTGAGTATTCCTAGTCACGGAAAAACAAGAAATTGTTTTTTTTGTCATACACGAGAATCTTTACTGTTTGTATTTTATTTGACATACAGACAAATAAATAATTGAATATGTATATATGCTTTAATATTGAATGCAGTAAAACAAAGAATGAAACCTTCAAAAGAATGATTAAAAATGTTTAACAATATATATAGATGGGGAATTTTAAATGTCATTTCTATCGATTTATTTCGTTTTTCTTTTTAATTTTTTTTTTAAAAAAAAATTTTCTTGTTTTGCAAAATAACAAATGTCGTTTGTATTACTTTCTTTTTTAAATATTCGTTTTAGAAAAAGAAAAAAAATTTTATAAGGCATATTCATTCTATTGTGTTCAATAGTCAATAAGTTAGAGTATTTTACCTGGGTAGTTACAGTGATTGGAAATATGTACAAAAAAAAGAAGATCAAGTCTTATTCACTATTTTAAAATGTAACCATTGGTGTTAGCTTAAATGTGTGTCCAATAGCTTGAATAGATTGAAGAATAAATGGTAACTACACTAAGGTATTATTTAATCATTTATAAGAAATAGTTTAACCTTCCATCTGGACAATATAATTATTATTACTTGAAAAAGTCTATAGCGAAAATCGTTAATGAAAATAGGTGAAAAAAGCCCATTATGATGTATATTATAATTACAACAAACTATCGCTAAGATCAAAGTGGACTTTATGCAATGTATATCAAACACTTGTTTATACAATAGTGATTTATTTATGTGAAAATTTAACGAATAATATATGGATAGTTATGTTTATTTAGTAACCTGGATAAGATTTTCGTGTTATAAATAGTTTGATCAATAAATTGTCATGGCAACTTCTATTATTATCATTATTATTAATACTGGTTAATCGGTAAAATTAATGGCTAATTCCACTAAAGAAGCTCTGTGTACAATGTTTTAGAGATTAGGAACGTGATGTCATCAGAATATGCAACATAGGATGAACATATATATATATATATATATATATATATATATACGCGAGACCGAAGGTACTGGGTTCGAACCCCGGATGCTCACTGCTGAGTCACCCACTAGGAAAAGATGGCCGTCCAGTGTTTCCATGTTTCCAGTAGTGGTCTAACATTCACCGATTCATGATCTCGATCAAAAAATAATAATTTTTACAGTAGTAATGATATGGAAGTCACTGAAATTTATTTCAATGTTATATATATATATATATATATATATATATATATATATATGAATTAGTGAAATTATTTTAATGACTAAAGATAATGGTTTTTGTGTATTGATAATAAATTTTATTGGAATCGCGTTTTGTGAGCCGTGCATTTTCACTATACCTATTAAACATATTAAAAAAATCACATATGGTAATCAATAAACGAATTGTTGTGTCGTATATGAAGTAAATTTTTAAAATGGTAACCATATTGTTGAGCATTTTGACAATAAGTGTAGCCCATAAACCGACAAAATTACTTCAGTCAATCTTATACAAATTAAAGGGTGAAGTGACAAAAGCAGAAAATTCAGACATCTGTAAAATAAATTGTGCTAACTACAAGAAGTTTTATATCAAACAAAGTGATTTCCCAACTGATCTTAGTCGCTGTGAATGCTAATTAGCTGTCAAATATACTTACATGAGATTAAGCCAACTAACTCAAAGAAAGAAAATATATCTAAATTAATCTACTGAAGCACAAATCTTCCTCGTCTCTCATCTAAAAAGCAAATTATTGTAATACGCTTCTTGTTGTTGTTTGAAAATAAAGTTCATCAAAAAGCGAGCTTCTATGTTAGTTCATTACTCTTTACCTACAAATCTCTTTGACGGATGAGATAAATTTTGAGATACAAAAAACAGCTACAACAACATACCAGTTCCTTTAGGATTCATCCAAGGATAAACAACTACATTTGATTCACTTGAATTACCACTTTGACGTAATGATTGTCCAATACAATCATTATTATTATCATTCAGTGTAGAATGATCATTACTGTTGTTAATATTGTCCAAAGATGAATTCATTAACATATTAGTAGAACTGTTCAAATATGATTGATTCTCTGAATTCACCAATGATCGAAATACTGTACTACCAAATGATGTTGATCCATTTAATAAGGCATGATAATTTGTATCATGTAATGTTAAGTTTCCATTTAGTTTCATTGAATCATTCATAGTTAACTGATTATTCATTGTACGTGAATTAAAATTCAATGTATTTGTTAAAGAATATGGATTTTGTGCGTTGAAAGTTGAGATGTCATATAGATGAGAACGTGAATCATTACCATTATTAGTAGTATTGTTATTGTTACTATCGTTAGTAGTATTCAATTGAAATGAATTATTATTTGGATGACGAGTTATTAATGAATTTGATTGAATTGTCGGATGCATGAAATTAGTTCCATTGAAAGGATTTAATAAACCGTTTGGATATGATTTCAGTTGATTTGAAGTAGGATATTTTTGTTCTGTACCAGAGTATATAAGTCGTTGTTGGTCATCATATGATAAATTTATATTGTTACTATTATTGTTATTATTACCACTACTATTATTACCGTTATTACTTCCATTAGTATTATTAGTAGTATTTGTGATAGTAGAACCATTATATTTTAATTCATTAGACATAAAAAAATTCTTCCCTGTAAATGATTCAAGTGAGTTAATATCACGATGAATTAACTTGGAACTATTATTTAACTGCTCCACAGTTAAATTTGGATTTAAATTGTTAATAGATGAATTACTATTATTATTGACATTGTTGGCACCTCCAAGTTGACTAACAAGAGCAGCGGCTGCATTCGCTGCTAACAGATAATCTAATTCTTTTGGTCCATTTCGTCCATATACATTGGAGGCAGTGGAAGAGATCAAATCATTTGACTGTCGAATTAAATTTATATCTGAATAAAAATGTTGATTTATTATTCCAGTATTCATACTATTATTATTAGTATTATTGTTTAAACTTGTAATTGTTGGTGATGGTGAAGAACCAACTGGTGAATGTTCATTTGTTGCAGCACAATTAAGATGTAAACGTGTTGGCTTAGATGATATTTCTTCATTATGTGTTATGGTTATTGTATTTGTAACAGTTGGTGACTGAACTGTGGCATACCCTACTTTCATATTACAATCAAGATTAGTTTGTCCCCAATCTTGATTACCAATTTTATTACGTCTTAGGCCTAATTGTCTTGACAATGGAAAATTACGATGTTCTTCAGGTGATGAATTAGAATTATTGATTACATCAGAACAATTTGATGAATCATTATTACTCTTATTACTATTTGATGCTGTCGGTGATATAATTGACGGTAAACGTAATTCATGTAAATTTTGTGATTGCGTCAGTTGTGTTTGCTGTTGTTGTTGATGAGGATGATGAGGAGGAGGATAATGATGTTGCGGTTGCGATGGTTGTTGTTGATGATGTTGATGATTATGGGCTAACTGTTGATTCTGTGGATAATTTGTTAATTGTGAATTAAGAACTGGACCATTAACAAGACGTGTATCAACTCGTGTACCATAATAATTTGGTTGCATTGTTAACATAGCTCACAGATGAAAATGATTAATAGAAATGTTTGTTTGTTATTTAACTAAACGATGATTGATAGTACAATGAAATTAATCGTCAATAATGGTTATAATTATTTGTATATGATATATCGATAGTATTGGATTCCTCTAATAATGACAAAAAAATCCAGGCAATGAATTACCAATTGAGTAATCACGTGTATACAACTTTATGATATTGAACGTTATAATATAAACTTTAGATATGAATAATAGTCTAATAATAATGATAATGATAGCTATAAAAATTTATAATGATAATTATTTAGTGTATGTTTATGGTCTAATTGGTTGGAAACTCTACAAATCAGATTTTTAATATGACTAAATAAACTCTATAAGCGCTGTTTATGTTTGTATATAAATATGTGTGTAACTATGTCTATTGGTATCTGTTTACTTATCTATTAGTGTGTGTGTGTGTATGCGTAAATCATTCCTAATGCTAAGATCACTTTTTTTAAAAAAAACCAGTGAGTGAAATAATAATCTAGCTTCTTCCCTAGTAGAAATTAATATTTCGCACAATTAACCAATCACATTGTCGATAGATTAAACCGTCTTTTACTCTCACCTGATTGGTTAAATAGAAGTTACCTTTTTTTAAACTTAACAGGTAAGGAAACAAAATAAATTAGTCTGATGAATACAGTAGATATAATATCTATTTTATTTTAAGAAGACTAAATTTCACACATGTCTGTAAAACAATGTTTAAATAAAAATACATCATTAATATAGTGAACAGAGAAGAAAAAAAAACAATTGCAGGGGTTATTACTAGTTATTGATTTTAAGCCGCCAAATACTTTTGATAAGCGGTATACTTCAAAGTTGAGAAACTTAAAGGTCATAGAATCATGAAATCTCTTATTTTTGGTAGGCAAAAAATAATTGCGTTTGCTCGTATATATGTAAATGCATACACAAACACACACGTACAAAGAAGCATGTACATAGGATGATAGCATCAAAATATGGGTTGGCAATATACAAACTGTCAGAAATTTGAAATAATAAATTTATGGGTTAGGAATTTTGAAGCGAAATCATTTTTTTCTGAATTATTGAGTAAATACCATGGGAAATGAATCGTTTCGTTTAGTTACTTTTCTGTTGGTAATTTCGAATTTTGAACAATCATTGTACTAAGCTGTTGTGGTTGCTCTAACTCCATGCATTAAGATGGAACTTTACATTTATCATCTATACATGTTTTCTAAAGTGTTTACCTAATTATATTCTAATTTCATTGCGTTATTGATATACCAGAAACAAAAAAACATCCGTATTATTAGATCAAATATTACCATTTCTTACAGGGAAGAAATCTGGGTTAATATTTTCCGAACAAGTTTTATCTTTTAATATAAATATTACAAGCTTTGTTTATAATTATCTTAACATTTAACATTAAATTGAATTGATCAGGATCATTTTTTTCTGTGTAATCATTTTTTGAATTAAGGAACAAATGAAGCATAAACTACTGAACGGAGCGCAATTTTTTAAAAGGGCATCACCTCATAGTTTATTATATTACTGAAAATAAATCCTCTCTCTTTGTGACCATGATTGCATAGGTCCAATAAATTACAGAATGTTAGTTTTCTGAAATGTTTAGTCGAAACATGACTCAAGTAGCCATAGATCTTAAAAACAAAGCTAAAAAGTACAAAGATCTATAAATTTTCACAAGTAAATATCTAAAATTCATATATATTGGTTGCTTGAATCCAACCATTTATGTTTAAGACTGCAAATGATCAGTCTCTTTTGGCATACTTTCATCTTGTACGGATTATCTCGATGCAGGAATGCAGATACATCCAACAAATGAGTTCCAAACAGAACGAAACATGTGTTCTGAATTACACTGCTAAACACCATCCATCTCTGCTTAAATATCTAAAAATCTTAAAAGAAATACAAGTTTGAACTCTGATGATTACGTTATAGCAATAGTTAACTGTAGTTAGAAATGAGGATTGTTGAAATTGGATCGAATAATCTAAAGTGATGACATGAAAACTTGAAGACCATAAGCAAGGAATAGTGGACAAGTGGATGATATCTAAAATTGAGTGTTGTGGATCAGTTCATTATTTCTGGACCACTTAACGGTATCTGAATAAAGATGGGTAGTATGCACTAAATGTGAGAGCTTTCCACAAAATCTACCTTCTTTTTCAAATTACTTAAGTTTGTTAAGTGTGTTAGAAACCACCCATTAGTCAATGCATTAGTGTGTGAATCGTATCAAATTTGTGAAGAAAAGTATTTCTGAATCAACTATCGGTGTGCTTTAAAGAATTCTAACTATAATTCGTAATTTTTTTGCCAGCAGTTCTTCACTATCCTGAAATAAAGTAATTGTCACCTTCATCTTTAAAAAAAGAGAGTGTACATCATCTGTACAACGACTATAGGGGGATAAGTCTACATTCGATTGTATCCAAACTACTAGCTTCGGTCATGTACCTCGAATTGTTCAAATCTATAGGTGGTTGGCTTGCTAGGGAAAGGCTGTTTTTCGTTCAGGTCATAAATGCATTGATCATACTTTCAGACCTCGCTAAATGTTAGAGAACTGTCATATTTATTAAAGATCAACAGTCGTTGTTCTCCTTGACTCTCGAATAGCCTTTGATTTGTTGGACAGTACTGTTTTCTGAGACCGTCTGTTGAAGAAGAATGTGCACGAAAAGTTCATCAGCAACTTGAAATCTCTATATACAGACACGTAAGGCATAATGGAGCATCAAATCGATCCCCCCAATGTTTCACTGCAGCAGTGGAGTTAAGCAGAGTTGCCTAGTCTTACCAGTTCTCTTCAACCTAGCGATCGATAACGTTCTGGAAAAAGTTCATATGGAAGTAGGTAGTGGTGGTGTGGACCTGTTACCTGGAGAATGACTTTTCGATCTTGTATATGTGATGATACTTGAGCTATGCAATCCGTACTTAATCAGTCGATAATCAATATCTTCAGGTGTAACATGCATTTTGAACTTTCTAAATGTGAAGTACTTTTACAAGATTAGCAGGAGCCTGTAGCTGCGCTCACTCGTTTTGATGAAACGTTAGAATTAGAAAAGAAGTTCTCTTATATGGGTAGCCATATGAATGTTGGTGGTGTGGTGTCAGGTGAAATCAATCTGTGTTTAGTGAAAGTCAGAGCAGCTTATGTCAATCTGGGTCATCTTCGTTGTCTTCATGATGTTAATATGGCTGTAAAAGGTCGAATTTACAAAACGTCAGTAAGAGCGATTTCGCTCTAAGCTTATGAAACCTGACCTCTCCTAGTTGAGGATGTTCAGAAACTCTCTGAGTACGACTTCCACAGTCTCCTTAGGATTATTGAAATTCAGTGGCAACATCATGTTATTAATGGAGAGTTTCGGCAATGTGTGTTCGGACACAGTTTGTATCTTTACCTTGAAACACCAACGTTGATGTCTTGGGTATATCCTACGAATATCGTCCTAGTGAATTCCAAATTGTACATTATTTGCCAGCGCTGGAACTAGTTGGAAGAGACTGAGAGGTGGTCATTTTAATGAACGTGATCGGGGTATGAAGAAAAGCTATATAGGGCTGATATCTATCTGTCCCTCATGGATTCCTGATTGCGTGCCTAGGGATGCTGAAACCTAGTGGCTTGAGATGTTACCAGACATGACTCGGAATATAATCAACTGGCAGTCGTGCCATAGCTTTTGTTTTACGCACTTCGTAAAGGTAAGCAGAACTCTCTTAATTAAAATAAGTTTTCAGAAGGGATTTTGTGGAGATTTCAGTATTTTTCAAAGTTGAAATCATGAGTCGATTGAAGCTAGACCACCATGGGAAACCTGGAAGCACTGGACGGCCGTTTCGTCCTATTATGGGACTCCTCAGCAGTGCGCATCCCGCTCTCGCGGGATTCGAACTCAGGACCTATCAGTCTCGAGCCAGAGCCCTTAACCGATAGACCACTGAGCCGGCATCCAACTGAGGAATCCCATAATAGGACGAAAGGGTCGTCCAGTGCTTCGAGGTTTTCCATGGTGGTCTAGCTTCAATCGACCCATGATTTCAACTTTGTAAAATAAGTTTTCCTGTTTATATTTCTATTAGTATTATTTCAATTACTACAATCTATTCTTTTTCAAGTACTTTTATCCACTTATTTGTAATTGTATCTCCCTCCTTCCTACTTCTATCTCGTGACAATTTCATTTCTATATCTGTATAGTGAACATTCAATTTTAGTATTAAATTCTACCAGTAATTATATCCAGCTAATAAAGCTATATTTTTAAACGGTCAGTTTTTGATATAAATTTTACCTAGTTACAAAAAAGTGTATTTCCATCATAAGGTAATATTGGTAAGAAAGTCAATCAAAATTTTGAAAGTTAGTAATATTTTAACTTTGTTTAACACCATTAAGCATTACGTATTCATGATCCTAAGTAAGATTGTACATAGATAGTTGATTAGGTTTATAGTGGACTTACCAGGAAAATTCTAGTGAGAATTTATCATATGTAAGTTTAGAGAAGTCAGAAGAGATAATAACTTCTCAAACACGGAGATAACAAAATGATAAAAACTTGAAATATGGGTAGTTGGTTTCATACTTACAATAAATTACTAGTATAATTCTCAGTGCAAACAATAAGGTGAGGCGGCCTGTCTGAATATCTGGGCTACCTGTTCCTACCATCTAGATATTTCAACAATTTATCTTTATTACTTGTTTTAAAGCTTTATAATGTCTATTATTCTCATTACCCATTCAGGAGCGTATATATTATGTTTACAATCTATCGCTTTACAAGGTACTAAAAAGTACAATCAGAGACATCGTAGTGTCTGGCCATGTGAATTGAAAAAAATGAACATTAATCACATGTCGATTCCTAAACCTCTAACATCTAACTGGAGACCACTCAATATCTATCGACAGGACCAATCAAGAAATAAGAAAAGGAAACTTGAATATTGAATAAAGCCATTATTATTATTATTATTATTATTATTATTATTATTATTATTATAAAGTATATGTTCTTTCTAATAATGAGTAGTGAATGTACACAGTTCGGAAATATTATACTTCAACGAAATAACTGTTTAGCCTTCTATGGTCTTCAGTGGTTTTCTGATTGTTGCTAGCTCTATGTTATTAGGTTTTCAAAGAAGTTTTAGTAACATAAACTGACTTTGGGTAAATAACCATTTAAAATCCACGAAGAAATTTGGTAACAGTGGAACTAAATGGTGGTTGAACAATATGGTGAATTGACTGGATTTATAAATATAAACAACTGGATACCAACTCAGTGGTCTAAAAGTTAAGCATTTGTAGTTGAATCTGAAGGTCCCTTGGTCCGACTTTCAGTAAGACTGTGTGTGTACACTGCTGTGGAGTCCTATACTGGAATAAGACAGTCTCCACATTCTTTCCTGATACTCATCCGTCATCTGATTAAATTGAGCTCATGATAAAGAACTTCAAAATCAACGACCTTCACAACACTCCTAAATAAAAGCTTAATACTTGTATTTCCATTTCATATCATAAAAACCTTTATCTAACAAAAAAAATTTCTTGTTTTCAATAGTCAAATGAAAATTCATTTTAATGTACGATGAAAATATTAGTATTGTAGTCTCAAACAGGTGGCTTGCATGAATGCCTGAGATACCTGTGTAGTGAACGAGAACGCCAGTGGAGACAACTAAAAAAAATCTGAGAACCATCCAGTAAATACTCCATTTGCAAAATACCCATCAATTGTCTCAAACTTTATTGTTCCTTCACTTCCATATCAATCACTCTCTATTCCCGTTCTCTTCTTTTCGATTTTCTCAACCTTATGCTTCCAGGCATTCATAATCTAAGTGTTTCGTATATTTTCAGTTATAAATATTTAGTTTTAATTTTAATGGTTATTTTCATGAGTTGATTTAAGTTAGAAAACTATGGAAAACCCAAAATTACTGAACGGCCGTTCCGTCCTAGTACAGAAATGTCAACAACGCACATATATGATCTCGCACAAAAGGGATTCGAACTCAGAACATTCGGTATCGCGCACGAAAACTTAAAATCTAGACCATTGAGCCAGTATCCAACGGTGTTAATGTCTACCTTCAAATGATCCATGATGTTGCACAACCCTTCATCCGTTGTCTGAGATGGATAACTGTCTCACACCCAACACGGACTGAATATCATTGATCAAGTTTTCTCGTTAGAACTCCAGGAAATCCGTCTTGAAGCCAGTCACTTATGAACAAATGAAGTTCTAACGAGAAAACTTGATCAGTGGTATCCAATTCGTGTTGGGTGTGAGACAGTTATCCATCTCAGACAACGGATGAAGGGTTGTGCAACATCATGGATCATTTGAAGGTAGACATTAACACCGTTGGATACTGGCTCAATGGTCTAGATTTTAAGTTTTCGTGCGCGATACCGAATGTCCTGAGTTCGAATCCCTTTTGTGCGAGTGCACTGTTGAGGATTCCCATACTAGGATGAAACAGTCGTCCGGTTTCGATTCTGTTTATAAACTATATTTTTATTATTTTGAACTATTATTCTTTTTCAAAGTGTCAAATCACACTCATATGTGATGATTTGGTCAGTTAACACTGAAGACATCCAATTTAAACAACATATTCATAAATGACAAAAATCTTTTTTTCGTTTTACTTAAACGATTTAAAATCACATAAATTCATCAATTTATCCTTCAGAGAATTTATGGTTTAAACCAATAAATGTCATTTTGAAAATTTGTTACTATGCATTGAAACTTTAGACAAAAATATGTAATAATATTAGTTGGCATATTGAATAACATTAAGTGGTCATAAATTTTCAATGCTCTAAAAACATTAGTAAATGATATCATTTTCAGTTACATAATGTAGCCATATGTGAATCATCATTCATACTTTTCAAAACTGTCTATAGGAAATGATATTCAATTGAATAGTTAACTCATCAACTGCTGATCATGCAATGTTGTTCTTTTTGTCCATGAAAATCAATCGTACATATTATTGATGATGTTAAACACTTCAAACCCCTAATCCTATCGTTGTATATTATACATGACAGATAAATAGATACCATCCTAAGATCTTAACCCTAAACACTTAGTCCTAAAACATACCTTAATCATATGGAATTAGATTTTATGGAAGAACTAATCAAAGAATGCTTCTTGGATTCCAATCATATAGCTATAGAGCGTATTTGGATTACATCCGATGTCAGTTCGCAGTAAGAACCTTAGCTCTAAGCCCCCTATCCCTACACTGAATACTTAACTGTAACCAGGAACAGTGTGAGGACTCCCATAAATCTATTTGAGTCCTTCTGGAGGTTCAAAAGAACAAATAATTTGTAAGTATACAGACGTTTGTTTATCCGTGATTCTTTAATTTACAGACAGAGTAACTTGTAGATTTATTAAATTTACAAAATATGTTTACCCTTTGTAATATTATCGTTTATTTTTCTCATAAATTATTCATTTACAAAGAGTATTTTCGGATCGGCTAATAACTGGTTGAAAAGTCATCGCAATAGTTTTAATCGCATCCCTATACTAAATTATACTATCACCAAATTTCGGTAATACTTTAAAATGTACTCCTTGTATCTTGAATTGAATTACTCAGTTTAGTTTTACATTGTATTTATCATTTTCTCTAGACTTTTTTTAAAAGTTTAATTTGATAACCACGACTATATTGAATGATTTCATTAATAATCAACTAGTTGATCACCATATCTATTTCGAATTACTTAGAGTAGAAAAAAAAATATATTCTCATAATTGAAATCATGAGTTAGTTGAAGCTAGACAACCATGGACAACCTGGAAGCACCACATAGCCGTTTCGTTCTATTATGGGACTCCTCAGCAGTGCGAATCCACGGTCCCGACTCGCGAGATTAGAAGCCAGGACCTAGCAGTTTCGCTCCAGAGCACTTAACCACTAGACCACTGAGCTGGCTGGCATCCAACGGTGTTAATGTCTAACTTCAACCAATCCACGAAATTGAGCAACCATTCACAAATGTCTTCAGTGAGTTGATATCTCCCAACAGACGTGGTTGAACTCCATTGGTCACTGCTTCCCACTAGAACTCCAGGAAATATTTCTTGAAGTCAGTCACTAGTGAGTATATGATTATAATCAGATAAAAATATACAGTTATGCAGCTAGTTTAATGATGTGGTTTAACATAATATTTGGTTGAATGAGTTAAGTCAAATGTGTTGAGTTGAGAAAGTTGTGGATAAACGCCTTAGCTACTCCATGGGTGATCTTTACTACGAAACAGGTTTTCGATTGAAAACCAGTATTTTCCGATTCAACTAATCATTTGAAGATATTACATTGAGCATACAGCTGGACAGATTCATCATTAAGTTTCCAAGCATCACATTCAATAGATAGACAAGAATATTGTGAAAATGGATCTTTTCATGTTTATTTAATATTGAACATGAAACGAATGCGTTAGTATTCTTTAAAATTATCTGCCATTCGGTCTGTTGAATATTTGGAGATTTATCCTGTTCTGCTTTTGGATTATCAACTTGAATATATACTTGTGGGACCTGAAAAGAATTTATTGAAATGGATATTCTTTGTTTATATTGTTGTTTTAATATGATGGGAGTTTTTAAACAGTTCAAAGTAACCAGTTAACCTGTTCTTTTACTCCACTTATTAATTATTGATTTACAGTCTGTTTTTTCCCTTCACAATTTTGTTCTGCATAATTAGTTTATTGACTGAACAAAACACTTTAGTTTTTTTAAATATTAATTATGAAATCTGTATGTGATATTCATTAGAGAGATTGATATTTTTCAAATTTTCATTGAAAACTAGAGAGCGCTAAGCAGATATTTTGTGTTAGTATGCGACTCATTGGCAGAGTACTCAAGGAGTCCCCATCATGAATTGTACCTAGAACTTTTAGATCTCAAGGCCAAGGTCTAATCTTTAGGTTTTCGGATATCCAATCATTGACATTTTCAACTTCGATGAATTCGCAACAGAGTGTTAAAATCATCAAAATACCATTTATTAGAATTGTTTTATTCTCAATATGTATGGACTCCATCAGTCATGACTTTATACAAGTACTCTATGTCTGAAATTGTGTGATATCAAGACGCATTTTACCTAATCAGTATGTCAGCTAAATTACTTTTTTCGAAGGATACATTCTTAGCAATAAAAATATGTTTTAGATTTTACCAAAAAAATGTGTCATATTATGAGAATAAGAGTATACAATGTGATGAATTTAGAAGCGAATATCATTGATGAGTATTGAAAGTGTTCAATTTCAAACATAAGAAATTTCCTTCAAGATTCTCGAAACATAATGACTTCAGATAGATTATGAAAATTTGTTTTCATTATTTTCTGTGATCATTTGAAAATAAATTTTTTTGTGAAAAAACGTACATAAAATGTTTACTGAAAAACTATCATCACTAGTTGATTCTAGAACCTTTCTCCATTCACAAGTCACTAAGAATTTATAATCAGTATCCCAAGAAGAAGTTATAGAATTGCTAGATGACTTGTAGTTACTTCAATAGATCTTTGATTAAGTACGCCAAACTTTGATTTAAATTAATTAATTTTTCTTTTTTATTATACACTTTTTACTCGATAGAAGCTCATGAAGTTTCAGATAGTTGTTGATTGAGGAACATAAGATTCTCTCCTTAAATATTATATTAATTTTTAGTAATTTTCCAGGTGATATTGATCTATACTAAAATAAAAATTGTATATAAAACCCTAGAAACTATTTAAATAATAATGAACTTTGATATCACTTGTCATTATCTATTCGACCTCATTTTAAATGATTTAAAGAAAAGTCACATACATGAAACAGGGAATCGTTCACGGTATACATCTATTTATTTAGATAAAAATGAAGTGTTTATGTAATCTACTCAATATAATTGATAAATGAACTAGTAAGAATCTACACATACCATATTCACGTACATGTACATATACTTGAAGAAAGAAACCTTTAAATATTATAATTTCTCATTCTTTGTTTAAATAACCTTTTGAGATGATCATTCTATCTTTGCTCAATTGCTCTCTCTCTTTCTCTCTCGCTCATTCTCGTCCACACACATCCTCTCTTTAGAATCAAAATAACCCTGAATTAAACTAGTTGTCTTATCTCTTATTACCATCTTTTTATTTATTCATTTTTTGATATTCGTGATCTTTTCGCATTAATCAAAGTTTTCTGTTTTCTTTTTAAAGAAATAATGAGAAGAGAAGGGAGTTAATTTAAACAACTCTGTTGATCATGTGACATTGATAACAAATAAATAAGTGAATTATTTCTTGTTTTAATTTGTAACTGTTATTCTTTTCATTGAAATTTAAGCAAGTTATTTCACGGTTG
Organism: Schistosoma mansoni; assembly: GCF_000237925.1. Classification (NCBI taxonomy): domain Eukaryota; kingdom Metazoa; phylum Platyhelminthes; class Trematoda; order Strigeidida; family Schistosomatidae; genus Schistosoma; species Schistosoma mansoni. The sequence goes on from NC_031497.1 coordinate 14,962,960, forward strand.
AAAAAAATCAATTACATTTAATTATAGAATAAATATTCAATGTAATTTGATTATTTTATATTTTTTTATTAAAAGAAAAAAAAAATTTACTGTTGAATTCACTTAGTATTACTTGTTTGAATCTTCATTGATTGCAATTGATCAGTCTCTTATTGGCATATGTGCATACTGTGCGTATTGCATCAATATAGCCTTAATACTAAGTGAATTCAAACTTCACCCTATTGCACAAGCAAATGGTTATCAGGACTCAGTAGCTGAGTGGATAAAGTGATGGCGTTTGAAGTGAAAGGTACTGGGTTCAAATCCCAGAGTGAACATCAACTCTGAGATGCAGGTACATCCAGCTGACGAGTCCCAAATGGGACGAAACGTGCGTCCTGGACTTCATTGCTAGCTACTATCCATCTTTGCTCATAATTTTTACTGTTGGTTTTTATGTTTTTATGTAAAATTATTCTGATTTTACGTTGACATGACAGACTGATATTAGCCAGGTAACCATTGAAAACTGATAAATATTGAATAGTAGTGAGCTCCACAAGAGTATGAAATTGCAACTCCATCATGACTATGAGATTTCTAAGTGAATGTCTAACATCTATACTTTTGAACTGAAATCCAGTAATATACTTGTCTAACTCTAATCATTCCGCGATAGTGAACGACAATCTTCCATTGTCTGTGATGGATAGTTGTATTACATCCGACATAAGTGAACTGTAATAATCACAACTTTTTATTAGAACTCCTGGAATTACCTTTCGAAATTAGTTACTGCTGAGGATATTATTATTATTAGTATAAGTGGTTTGAGGAGATCGTTAAATTTTCATAACCTACACCACTAACTAATCCTAGATTTACAATCAATGTATTTAATTACATTATGACTTGTTCTTACGTGATTTTATGATTTTACCTAATTTTAGTACAAATGACATCACTCATTAACATTAGCAATGGAATAACTGAATATCAAAAAGTAATGGACATTCGTCTTGTCTTACTCGTTAAGATTTTACCACAGTGAACGTATATGACTCCATAAGGAAATAAAATCATTATTCTCTGATTACACATCACACATAATATCATGAAATCATGTGTTAAAATCCAACGACTGATACATTTGTCTGAGAGAAAGATACTCATCTCATAGTATTAGTGTGTTGATACACTTCGTTACCAAACCATTTGGTTGTATTGGTCATAGATTCTCAAGAATTTTGAAGTAATCTATATGGCATCGTAAAGATCGCTGAAAAATAAGATGAAACAATTATTCATTGCTTTCATGTACGGATGTTTTTCCAATCGACATGTTGTAATAAAAACGATTTTTTCTATTGCTAAATATTAGGGGAATCATGAAATAATGAAGTAATTTTTTTATTATCAGAATGGGGGTTTGTGGAGATTGTAGTAATTTAATAATTAAATTCATGAGTAGATTTAAGCTAGAAAACCATGGAAAACCTGGAATAACCGGAAGAACGTTTTGCCCTAGTATGGGAGTTTCAACAGTACACACGCACGATCTCTCACAAAAGGGACTCGAACTCAGGACATTCTGTATCGCGCACAAAAACTTGAAATCTAGACCATTGAGCCTGCATTCAATGGTGTTAACATCCAACTTCAATTGATCCATGATATTACGCAACCCTTCATCCGTTGTCTGAGGTGGATAACTATGTTTTAAAAGTAATAATGAACGGAAAATGGATAGGAATGAATTGAACTTATTGCAAATAACCACTGACTCGGTTAAAACAAATAGTGATGTGTTGAAATATAGGTGTACCGAATCCCAAACTAGTAATTAATTGATTAGTGTCTAGAAAATTCTTATCATTTCTAAGATGAGATCAATTTATCTAGTATTTTTGGATAAAAGTTCTTTCTTTAAAAGATAACCTTGATGACAATTTTCCTAATCTATATTTTCACAATAATCTTTTCTGTTGTCTGATTGGCTGTCTTCGCTTTCAGTTTGCTACTGTCATATACTTCAAGGTCATTGCAGGCTGTAAAGTTGTTCTTTTTCCATTTTTAACTTTTGGGGGGACATAAAGTTATCCTGGAAACTGCATTTTCCCTATCAACATGTAGATTATTAACGTTGAAGTGTTTATTTGGAACAAATGTCCGGTCTAGTCAAGTTCATATTCATTCCAACGTATTGGAAGAATCCTCAAACCTTCGTAAATAGAATTTACAGTATTTTAACGGAAAATTCCAAGAGAAATAATCGTTTTAACAAGACTTAATATTCTGTGACAGAGAAATCTGATGAAATAATGAAATTTAATGGTCATTGAACAGATTATCCAGTTTGAGGGTTATATTTTAACAGTACTGATATTACCTGAAGAACTACTGAAAACTAGAAAGCGGTGGATAGTTATTTCGTTTCATTTCAAAACCTTTTAATCAGTGAGCAGGCACAACCTCAAAAATAATCGAATTCACAGGACAGTGCGTGCTAGCTTCTAAGGAGTCCTAGAAATAGAATAAAACAACTGCCCAGAGTTTCTTAGTTACCGTGTTCCATTAGATAACCTATGATAGAACTTGTTAAACACGACGTTTTAGATTCAGATCAATAATCAATAGCTTCAGTGTTACTTGGGAGTTGCAACATTTTTAACGCATAGAAAATTTGTAGAAAACAGGTAAGTTATATACCGTAGAATGACATCAGGGGTTTGATCAAGCTAACAATAATCATTCTTAACAGGATTTCCGGTTATGAAATAATGACACATGTTCTAGAAGGTGGATTTATTAAAAACGTTGAATCGATTTACTTGCAGTCAGAAATATCAAAAAGTGAAAACTATAAAACCTAATACCTTCATACTCACTGATTAAACTAACTGGTATTTGGAATGATAAGCTCAGTGGATAATGAGTTATGGGTTTGGACCAGCAGGTGCTGAGCTCGATTCTCGAGGTGAACAATAACACTAGAATGAAGACATATTCAGATGACTAGTTTCACATAAGACGAAACCAGTATCCTCAAATCTCACTACTTGTCACTTACTAGTTACATAACATTTAGTGAGAATATCCACGAGAACTTGAATCTAGTTAGCGCTAATTCGTTTTTAAAGACGAATTCATTATTCACAAAAAGTATACTAATCATATTCATTGTCGTTAAAATTAAACTATGAACTTCTGAATGAATGATGGTCATTGTAACTCAATTGTGTGCTTTGAACCTTAATAAAACAATAATAAGCAAACCATTAGTGATTAACTGAATATGTTGAAGTTTTTATCGCTTCTTTGCAATATATTCTGTATAGGATCTATATTCGGTTGATACTTTCACCGAGAAAAATTTCAATAATATCCGAAATGTCGAAAAATTACTTTCTTCCTACTTTTCAAAAAATATAATAGTGGGTTTTTCGATTTTTTTTTCCCCAACTAAATGAGAAAAATATCGTGAGTGGTTAATCTATATTTATATTAAATACTCACATGTTTACAATCATATAGATATATGCACGTACCTAGGTACACATTTACTCAATTCATTATTTTAAATTAGATACAAACTAAGACAAAAATTATAAACGGGGGAGAAAACTTAGCTTGCTAATTATAATAAAGGGTGTTCTAACGGTAGAAACGGTAAGAAACGCAAGTGGAATATATAAATAAGGGAACAAATCTATATATTAAAGAGTGAGTTTATCATAATAACTCATTGATGAGATTAAAACTAAAAAAAATTTTTTGGATAAAAAAAATATTTCAATGAAAATTCCCATTCTCTTCACTATTTTCACTATTTTGTGTGTGTGTGTGTACGTGTGGAATTTTCGCTCTCCTCTAATTTATTTATTTATTTTCCGTTTTTAAAACCCATTTATCATATAAATTAAACAGTTGAAAATGAATAAGAGGGTGTTGGATAGCATGAAACGTGTTGCTGGTTGATGGGAAAATAAAATAAGAATGAGAGTTTTCTCTTCTGGGAAAAACTTTACTCATTTTCTTCTCTTGAAAGTTCGCGCTAATTCCAGCCCATTTTTATGCAGCTAAACTCCTTTTTTTAGAAAAATTTAAGCAAAATATGGCCAATAGTAGTTTTCAAAGAATACGGTGGTATGTAATAATAATCATATCTACATTTTCTTATATGTTTTTATAAAGCAATTAAGTTTGAAAGAGAGAAAGGAGGAGAGTCTACACTTTGTATAGAACATTTTAAATTAAAATTACAGTGATCAAAACAACATTTATAGACCATTTAATTATATCTCGATGAATATGAGATCTGAGCTGAATATGATAAGTATATTTAAAGTAACTAATAAAGAATGTAATTTTCACCTATAAAGATACACTGAAACTATATCAGTTACGGGATTAAAATGTTCATCTTTATATTCGACTTTGAACTAACTTGAAACTCATCTCACGAATATGCACTTATTCACTGGATTTCAGTAATATTGTGGTTGAGCTCAAAACTCTTTGTAGTATATTCTATAATGGAGCTTTAGTTATCGTTATAGATAATATTACTAATTAAACAACTGAAGGGAAAATAGTAGATTCATGTGAAATCTATGATGTTAGTGAAATGCGTCATTCATTTGCAAAACAGTAAAATACTGGATATTGAATCAGGGAATTTTGATGAAAACTATTCAGTTTAAAGTTAATTCACTCTGGCGACTAAAATTACCGATAGAAACTATTTGAGATCAAAGGGTATTAGATAGTGGTTTCATTTTAGTCTTGTTATTTCTTAGTTGTCAGTAACTATAACTTCTCCAGGAATTAAAAACCGACACATTTTGTTTTCTTGGCCAATATGATAAAATCAATACACTGAGTAGAAATCAATCTGTTTACAATTTCAAATTCAGTCAATACATGATATAACGAATCCTTCAGAATCAACGGTTTCTAAGGCTACTATATACCTATCACAAAAACTGAAAACCATGAGCCAAATTGCATGTATTAACATAAGTATACTGTGTTATGGAGTTCCGAATTTACAGTAAAATAGATGTTCATCGATTTCTATTTTTCAGTAACTCTTCAACTGTTATCAATCAGTCATTGAAACCCTCTTTAAAAATATAAGCATTCATTAGTGGGCTGTCCTCATTTTATCATATAATTACTTGTTATCTGTGTTAATAAATAACATTCAATCTGGTACAATGATATAAACTGCTTATAAACTTTGTAGAAAAATAATTAAACACAACGAATAGATTCTTTTTACATTAGCAATGTTTATTATTTATCAGTACTATTGTAGTGAACAAAGATTTGGTGTGGAAAATCAGTTTATTGTTTAATGCATAATTACAGATTGCCTTCGTAAAATATGAAAACCCATACATTAAATACATTATTTGCACATCTTCCACCAGTTATCTATTGCAAACCTTATCGTTCTTTCATTCCTGTTGTTATTTTGAGGGCTTTCAGTTTTCTTCTCTCTTCTCTTTATTTCAGTCTTCTCAATCTTCTCCTAGCAGACATTCTACTTCCGATAGGTGCTATGTACTACTTATATCTGTTAACATAAATAGCATACACCACCCTATCAATAAGGGACATTTTCACATTATACACGAATTTTATGATTACTTAATGCCTAAATGATGTTGATAACATGTTACTAAGTTATGACAGTTTATATCTAAATATTTAGTTTAATTAGTTCGTATGACTTTAAGACGTAAATTTATGACCATCGTTGGCGATGATTATAATGATGGTGACAACCTGTCTTTTTTATCGCCAACTTTAACGACCAAGTTTATTCAAACAAAAACCTTTAAATTTAATTTACACCAATCATAATTATTTAAATTATGAAATTTATATTCTGTTAATGTTTTTCACAAAATTTACGGTGTTAAGTTTTTTTTTCAACAGAAACCCGTATACTATGAAGAATAAACGATGGTATTATGCTATCAAATCCAACAATTACATAACATTATACATACATATATATATAAAGGGTCATAAAATTGTCTTATTACCATTGATGAGAAATGATGTGTAAGCAAAGATCATAAATTCATCAAACTACATATGTACAAATGTACATATATAGAAAGAGAATATTTTAAAAAATGTACTAATGACCTAGAAAAGATTATGTAAGACAGGTAAATGATTAGTTGCTGTTAGGTTTTTACAAAAATCTGTTGTTCTGTTTTACTCCATGATGTGTATACATTTTATGATGATGATGATGACATTTAAACTTTGAATTTAAGCAAAAAGGAATAAATTATTTTGATTTATGGCTCATTCTCTATATGTGTTTATTTGCTATATTCTTTAAAATACTTTAGTTTAGTAAAACAATCATGGGCAAACACACATGTATTTACAGAGTCATACCATATGATATAAACTGACAATCATAATATTACTTAATGTATTCCTCAGGTACATACAAATATTCAATTAATATGGTTGAAATTTATTAAGAGACGTAATAGAATAGTTCATAATTGACAAATGGTTTTATGTGTGTGTATGTATGATCAATGATGCTTACAAATATGATAGAATTAAATCTAATAAAGAAGCTGGGAATCATTTAAAACTATTCGTATGATGAATTAGTTTTGAAAAGAATTGAAATTAAATCTGATGTGAGTTTCAAGTTTTTATTGTCAGATGGATATTAGTCTCCCATGTAAGTAGTTTTAATTACAGACCGAATTCAATTGGAGTACCATTTGAATCTAAGGAGTATTTGAAATCTAAACCCCCTATCCCTGTGGATAGAAATCAGTTATGTATAGCTTTGGAGGCAACATTAGACCGATGTGTTGGAATTCAGTGATTCACTTTTCACAGCTTTAATCGATTTGTGGAATAGTGTGATGGCTACTCAATTCAATCGTTAGTAACTGTCTCACTCTCGATAATGCCAAACCCCACTAATAACGACTTCCAGGTAAAACTTTTCAAACCTATCAGTAATTTAATTATTAGTAAGTAAACTGCGATATTTTTGATTTAATTAGGTTTGTGGGAAATTTACTGTTAATGAACCAAATACTAAAAAACAGCACATTTAAAGATAATGTTATTGAATGTTCAATAAACTAAAGGTATGCAGCCAACTTGATCGACTTTCTGATGTCTAATTCTTAATTGTAAACAAACGCTAGTGAACAAATTACAATGAAGCAGCTAGTTTAAATGAATTCATATAGCTCCTGATGCTAAGCAGCCGTAGGTGCCTGGTAGGGACTCCCAAAAAAGCCTGAGATTAACTATTGCTCAATGGTCAAGATGTCGTCTAAAATGAAAATAGCTCAGTGCCATTGTATGTATATGTAACACTAAGCAAATGCGTGTTGAAATCTCTTTTTAGTAATATCGGTTCTCCCAAAACTCTTGGAATATCTTGATTAAGTATAGTAACTAGCATTAAATTAAGACTAATGATTTTTTTTGTAGACTAAATTCAATTACTTAATATATGTACATAAAAAAATTACAGAGTTGTTTAGTAAAATGTGAAAACCATACGTTCAATATTTCACCTATAAATCGTCCATCAATTGTCTCAAACTTCATCGTCATAACAATTACTCTCTGTTCCTTTACTCTTCAATTGGGTCTTCCAAACCTTCTGATGCCAAGTATTTCACTTTTGATTAATGCTACATACATCTTATATCAGCATAAATAGAATACACCACGCCTATACATACTTAATTTTCACTTTATGAATATTAATTATAATTTATTATTGGGAATAAACACTAAACTTAAATATATTAATTAATTTCTGGCTATTATATCAAATTATGGCAGAGTAGAACTTTGTACAAAAATTTAATAATAAGCAATAATCTTTAATATCAGAAGAGGTTTTGTGGATATTATAGTAATTTTAATAATTGAGATCATGAATCATGAAGCTAGACAACAAAGGAAGGTGAGACTATAATTTATGGACGAGCCAATCGGAAGCGTTTGAGGGATTTCAAGATAATAGCGCCAATTTCAGGACCTGATGATTATGTACAATAGGTTCACAGAGGATTTTAGAGAAGACGTGACAATTAAGTGTCTACAATAAATGGGATAACTAAGAAGTTCCTTTATTTGTAATTGCGGTAGCCGACTGACGTGTAGACCTTGTGCAGACTACCCTAATGATGTTATCTTTCGATGTAATATATGTTAGAGGAAGAAGTCTGCTACAATAGGAACCTTTTTCGCTCGATCCAGATTGAGACTAAGGCAAATTATAATAATCGCTGCGATGTTTATAATAAAAGCATCAGTATTATTGGCTGCAATATTCGCAGATGTTACTGAAGCTTCGGCTGTTCAGAAGTATGAGTATTGTAGGGATATATGTGTAATAAAAATGACAAACTTACACAACCGGAGTACATACGAGCAATATTGAAGCTATGTGGTCGAAGCTGAGAGAGATTTTGTGACCTTATCATGGCTCCAGAGGCCTAGTACTATGAAGCCATATGGATGGGTTCCTCTACCTTATGCATTACGATTTCAGAACCTTTGGACCTTTTTCTAACCTTCACAAGTTTTTGGACCATGTAAAAGAAGTGTATCCACTCTAATTCTTTGCTGTTGTATAATATATTTTTACTCTATAATAACTGTTACCTGACTGACTAACATTCTTCAAGGTCAATTAGGACTCGTTCAAAGGTCATCCATCAATTATAGTCTCACCCCATTGAAAACCTGGAAGCACTGGACGGTGGTTTCGTCCTATTGTGGGACTCCTCAGCAGTGCTCACACACGATTCCGCCTCGCGAACTTCGAACCCAGGACCTATCAGTTTCACGCGCGAGTGCTTATCCTCTAGACCACTGATCTGGCCGACATCCAACGGTGGTAATGTCTAACTTCAACCGATCCACGAAATTGAGCAACACATTCCTCCTGATATTAATCAACATATGTACACTAGTGACTGGCTTCAAGAGGTATTTCCTGGAGTTCTAATAAAAAGAAGTGAATAATGTTTAATATAGGACGAATACATAATATAACTTAATCTGTGTACAAAATATTTCGATATTGTTTTGACAAAAATAAAGAGGATTAATTTTCAATGAAGATTGATAATATTTAAAAATTCATAAAACCTTGTTTAGTATTATGATAAACAAAATGTATCGACTAGAATATAAATACGTATATGGGTAATATATATATAACGTTTTCTGTGACTATCAACCCCACAATGAAATAACAGAATTATGAACTATCCTAGTTATTATAATTTAATATTTAAAGAAAAAAGGGAACAAAACTGTTCTCATGTGTTTTCTTTTTTGTTTGTAAAGTTATTCGAATGAAAAAATTAAATGTTCAATAAATAGAAGTCATAAAAACTATTCAATTGAATAATTCAATAGTCGTATAACTTATTAAGAAAAACAAATTGATCGATATAAGAGAAAAGGTTTCTAATAATATTTCCCACTATTTTTTGTAAATGTAACTTAAGCCATAATGTTACATTTTAAATGATAATTACATAAAATGTAAGTACAATTTGGATTGAAAAACAATATGTCAGTTAAATTATATGATAATAACAAAGAAATGATTCACCATTGAACTGGTGAACTGGTGACTTTAAAAAAATATCTTTCTATTGATCAGATCATTATTGATCTAAAGTGACTGATCACTTTAAGATAGAATAGAAATCATTAAGTGATCATTACATTTGAAGTAGTTTAACTTAAATTGATTTTCTATATTTATAGTTCCTTAGTTCAATGTTTAGAGAAATGAATATAGAAAATGTAAGTCAAATAAATGGCTTACTACTTATTCATCTGATAATTAAATATAAAGATTTACTGCCTTAGTAAGACTGACATATGTTTTTAGCTGTTGATTGTTGTTAATTTGTTGAACGAGTATGAAGTCAATGATACTATATCCATTGGTATTGAATTTAGCAATAAATCAAGTAGTTTTTCTATTCTACATTATCATGACTACTCTTTATCTGAGCTAGAATAATTGTTTGAAAACAGTTTCATAACAAGTAGTCTGTTTCTTTTACTGATAACTTCATGACAGATTTACCTTGTTTTGGAAAAGGAATACGGTTAGACAACATGATGAAATGTTTCTAATTACCTCTTACGTGGATAAGAAAGTCAAAACTAGTGTTATCTGTAGTCTTAGCTATAAACGTTTCTTAAAATAGACAATAATTTATATCTGCACATATACTCTTCATGAGATTCAGGTTCTATTTTAGTAAACTGCTCTATAACTACTATTCCAGCGAATACTATTTACCAATATATATTCGCTTCCTTAAACAGTTTGAATAAATTATTTTGTTACTTGCTAACCATGGGAATATGTCTAAAAAAGTAATGCACAGTGTTTGCCTGAAAATTATTACGATACATTGAAAAAAAATGTTCATTTTGACTAATCATTACTTGAAATGATTTATAGTGACTGAGGATAACCTCCACGTTATGGAGTTGTTTAAGTGTATCGTAGTCAGTAATTATACCTATATTTTCGTTTATTCAGTTAATCAATTGTAGATATTTTACAATAATTTTCATTATAGCATTAACTGGGGGTATGACTTTTTGCTATGATGTAGTTTTTCTTTCGTCATGACCGAGGTCGCTATATTTGACACCTCTGTAGTATAATGAAGTGACAATTTTGTCGTAGAAAACTTTACGTTTTTCATGTAAGCCAGAAAATATGACCGAGAATGAAGCATACTCCTTTATAATTGACTATAATAGCGTAAATGATAACCTGTTTCACTCTGATTGGCTGTCAGGTGCAAAGTCAAAATTGCAAACTCGAGTGGCTCTATCTATCGATCTAATATTATATTCTGATCTTTATTTTATAGGATCTCATATCATCCATGCCAAATAATATTTTACTATGCTCTAAACAAACAATAAAGAGCAGTTGTTGTTCTTCATAATTTAAGTAAATAAAACTTTTATATTAACAAAAATATTGACAATATAATAATGTTATGTTAAATTAATTAATCCCATCTATCATTAAGAGTAGTAATGATAAATATCCTTCGATTATAAATGTATAAACATTTCCTTATCCATAAATTTTCATGTATATTCTAACTGACAACTTGATTTCTAACTAAGATTTACTTATTATGTTCTTTACTTCTTTTATCGTCCTCTTATTGACTAACTATTACTACCTCTACTCTTATTACTACAATGATTATTGATATATCAAGTCTATTCAGTATAGTGATTCAATTTGTTTGTTTACATATATCCATAATGAATGAAGTACTACTACACTAATTAAGTGTAGATAATAAAAAAACATTAGTGGACTGTTATTACTGTTATTTAGAAAAACAAAAGTGGATTATTATCTTATTATTATCATTATTATTATATAAATCATTGTGATATACCCATTATATATGTAATCTGTACAATTAAAGACCCTAATTCTTCTGAAATTTTAATACTAATAAATTATCGTGGATTGTTTGTTATATGTAATTACATTACTTTTTTAAACAAAAATAAACATACTGTAGACTACATTAGTGGAATCTTTAAAACATTAAAATATATAGGGTGCATTTAGGGATTTTTTTATTACTTTTAGCTTCTTTTTGCAAAAAAAAGTAATCATTATTTGTTATTCTTTTATAGATGACAGAAATTCTGATCTAGTCTCTATCCCCCCTCTCTCTTCCTCCTTATCACATTTAAATGAATCAGTAAGCTCGTTAAACTATCCCCTTGGGAAAATTAACTCTTTACTGATCTAGATCCTATATATAAACATACATCCCTGTGTATATATGTGTGTGTGCAATAGAAAACTGTAATGGATTTTCCACAACTGGAATGAATAAAGTCAGGATAAAATTAAAAAAAAACACTAAATGAACATTTTTTTAATAATAAATAGAAATGAACAATTAAATTAATGTTACACTATTTTATTATGATAATTAACATTTATATTCTGAGGCATTTAGCTCATTGGAATAGTAATATTAATGTTAATAGTACTATTCATAATAACTGTAATAATCTTGACAAAATATACATTTATTAAACATTTAAGATATCGTTTGTGTCTGGCCTATTGTAAATCAAATTGGAAAATGTTTACTTATTCGTTAGTTAAGTTATATGATAGTTAACAATGTCCTGCTTGACAGATTAGTGAAGACAGTTATTGAGATATTTTACTCAGCTAATACTTGAATTAATATTTTCTAGTCGATCCGTGATATCTACTCAAAAAAAGAGTAAGTTACCTGAGTTTTCCTCTTCGATGTGCCTTAAAGATATTGTGCATCATGAATAATTAGAACGCACAACATCTTTAAGTAAAATTACTTTAGGTATTAAGTGCTTATCATAAGTTGATATCAACTAGAAAAATTATTGAAAGACAGGTGGGTACTAAGCAATTGTGCATTTTTGTTTGAAATTTTTCAACAGTCAGAATCTATTATATCTCTTATTGCATTTAATGTGGAATATTTATATCCCTTGACAGTTATGAAGTCATTTAGCTATTATGTCGTTATTTAATCGTACATACTTTAAATTTTATTTATATTTTGTTATCCGATGAGATTATCATAAAATGTCATCTCATAAGTTGCTATCTTCATCAATTATAATTCCTCAATATGACTTAAAAAATTTGATTTTAAACCATTCACTATTGAGCAAACAACTTTTAATGTTGTAAGTGATTTTAAAGATATCTAGACTACCCTTGTTTTCATTGAGGTTAGAGTCGCTGCCGAACACTTGGGATTAACCACCGAAATTCAGTGGTTTTCAAGTTGATGTTGATTTATGTTAAGAAACTGTCACTACTTTAAGAAATTTAAATAAACTATTTATTTAACAAAAAGCTCTATCTATAAAATATTGTGTTTTCTTAGAAATCGTTTATAAACAGCACACTTAATCTACATCCATTAGTATCATAGTTTCAAAAGAAATTGCGTATGGAATTTTACAACAACAAACAATTAATCAGAAAATATTGCCGACTAAATTACTTGTGAAACTGAGATGATCGTTAAAACCATGAGGACTACTACAGAAGATAAGTTTTTAAGCCAATGTTAGTTAAACGTCACGTGGTATGTACTTTCAACTAATGACTACAATCTTTAACTATCTAAACCAAATTAGTTTAGGGTAGATTAAAACTTACGCTGATGGGCGGCCTATGATAAGTAAGTAAGTAAGATTAAAACCTGATAATCAGTAGTTAAAATTAGATAGGTCTGATAATTCACTTAACCATGTTTTGCAGTACTTGAAAATTGACTTATTAGTTTAATTATAATTGTATTTTAGTCTTTTAATATTTAAATGTATAAATACATACTTATGTAAGCAGTTACACAAGTTACCCAATATTCTGTTTTAGAAAGTTCTATAATAGAATAGACTAACCCTACTTTCACCAGTAGACTATTCATTTTTCTAAAAATCACTGCTTATACTGTCACTATATATCTTTTCTAACAGTAGAACAAATACTGATTATCACTTTTTTATTTAATAAAAAAACCGTACCTCAGATTTACATTATCATAACGATTAGATTAGCTTTATAATCCATTTTTTTCGTATAAAATATCGTAATTTACGTGTTGTTAGACATTTCCCCCCTTCTCTCTGTCTCTCATTTACTCAAAATCTATTCCATCTCTTTGTTCCTCATATCATCATTTTAATCTTCGTTGATTTCTATGCATTATGGAAAGTTCTTGTAGTTATATTCTTGTTGGTTAACTTCACTTATTAGTCTATATATATTTATAAGTGTTTTTCTCTCTTTCATATTATCATAAGTTACAGATAAGAATTTCTTTCTCATTCTTTCTCTTTGAAAAAAGAGAAGATTTTTGACAAGGTTAAATATTCCACTTTTTTTTCGTTTTCATGAACTCAATATTTCATTATTAGCGTGATAAAAATGATATATGTTTTTTTAATCAATGACCTGTTGATGACATTCAGGTATGTTAGTAAAAATGACCTTTTCAAATGATATAACCTTTTATCAATTTTTTTTGTCAAGATGGAAATAGTTAAGATTTGTCAAGTATTCTTGACTGTTTGAAATGTAGATAAGTGACTGATTTCTTACTTTGTAGATTATATGGGTTTTCATATGAGCTATACCTTTTTTTCCAAATTCTTACGATGCTGGTGGGCGGCCTATGCTCCTCCACGAGGAGTAACAGGCGTAAGTAAGTAAGTAAGTACTTACTATAGAAGCTAATTTTTTTTAAAGTTAGTTAATCGTATGAATTCTTATAGTTCCATTTTGAAAAACTAAACTGTTCTAAGTATAACTTTGGCGTAATTATAAAATAATCCATCAAAATTTTAACAAATTTAAGAGATTTGCTTTATATAGTTGAAATCATGAGTTAATTGAAACTAGACCATCATGGAAAGACAGGAAGCACTGGACGGCCATTCCGTCCTATTAAGGGATTCTTCATCAGTGCGCACTCATGATCCCAACTGGCGTGATTCGAACCCAGGATCTATCAGTCTCGCGCGCGAACGCTTAACCACTAGACCACTGAGCTGGCTGGCATCCAACGGTTTTAATATCTAACTTCAACCAATCCACGAAATTGAGCAACCATTCACAAATGTCTTCAGTGAGTTGATATCTCCCAACAGACGTGGTTGAACTCCACTGGTTTCTGATTCTCACTAGAACTGCAAGAAATATCTATTGAATCCAGTCACTAGTGAGCATATGATCATTGTCAGAAGGGGTTTTGTGGAGATTTTTGCTTTATTTAGAAGATTATTTCATCACGAATTTACTAAAAGGAAAGATTCACCAATTTAATTACTAGATCTAATAATATTAAGCATTGTCTATGTAACTTGTACATTATAATGAAAGTAATGTTCAGTGAATGTTGTATGACTGAAGTTAATATAAAATAATGGGTGTATTCAATTTCATTAGAATAATTAGTAAATAAGAGAATTTAATAAGTTTATTTAAATATTTAAATTATAAATTCACTTAGTATTGTTTGTTTGAATCTTCCAAAACAATACTAAGTGAATGTAAACTTCACCCCATTGCACAAGCAAGTGGTTATCAGGACTCAGTGGCCGAGTGGATAACGTGATGGTGTTTGAAGCGAAAGGTACTGAGTTCGAGTCCCAGGATGAACATCAACTCTGAGATGCAGGTATATCCAGCTGACGAGTCCCGAATAGGACGAAACGCGCTTCCTGGATTCCACTGCTAGCCACTATCCATCTTTGCTTACTATTTAAATTATAGTTTTATATTACCAAACTATTCCCTTAAAACTACAGTTTACTTACAAATGTCTTACGAAAATCATAAATATTTTTGTTTTTAGACAGCACCATTTAGTTTTATTCTTTTCAAAACAATTGCTGGTTAGCGATTTTTCAGCGAGCTAGTTTTCTACGGGATTGGGTCGCTAACCACATGCCCAACCCTCCTCCTTTATCCGGGCTTGGGACTGGCAATAGCCCCCAGAGGGGCTACACGCGGAGTTTTCAAAGCAATTACTTTCAACTAATTTATCATTGTTGTACTCATGAAGTCTCTGTGCAAACTGATAATATAACAAAATATTATGTAATTTAATAGTTGAGTTCATGAGTTAATTCAATCTAAACAACCATGGGAAACCTGGAAGTACTGGGCGGCCGTTTCATCCCAGTATGGAACTTCTTAGCAATACACATCTACGATTCATGATGGTCTAGCTTTAATTAACTCATGAACTTAACTATTAAATTACTAAAATCTCCACAAAACCCCCTTCTGATAATAAAACATTATGTGACCTAATTAAGTTGTATTTCAAATGATTTCAAGTAGTTTACCGATTAGCAGTGATAAAATTTTCATATTAAGTAAATGGACTGGAAAGTTATGAAGTATTTTTACATTTTATGAAATTTCATTTTAAAATGATGAATAAACAGTAAGTATATATGTCGTATTTTTTTGATGCTAAATAAACGTGGAAAGGTTTTCATTCAATTTATCTCTAGGCAATTTCTAGAACTTACAATCGTCAATTACTGTTCATTTTAATTATGTTTATTATTTGTGAGTTGAAAGATATGACAATCTACTCCTATCATTTCAAATTAATATGCTCTGGCACTTTTGATTTCGCCTTTAGATTGGAATACATCCCAAACATTATGCTTTAAAAGCTTCTTGTAAAGTGATTTCAATCTGTTTACCAACCGCTTAGCTATATTTTGATATGGGGAGTTATACGTTTCTAAAAGTGGTCTCCATGGATAATTTTTACTATGGAAGGGAGATTTTATGAAATCTATGTTACAATTTTTCAAGATGCAAAAAAGTGACAGTTTCTGCTTACATGAATTGAGGATCAACGTATTTTGGCAATGGTCAAATTATCCTAAACAAGAGTAACAGATCAAACTGTATCAGACTACTCGAACTTCTGTAACAATTATTCTTTTTAATTGCACATATCTAACAATAAAATTTTCTAATTATATAAATCAATCGCATCCACTCAATCGCTCTGATAAAAAATGTTGTAACATGTGCTGAAGCCAATTGCTGCGAAATTCAAATGTAAACTTTAAACTTACCAGTATAATTTCCTCTTAGCGTGCGTCTTGAAAAAAAGAAACGAGTGGTAATAAAATACGTACATCAAAAGCTATCATTGGTGAAAAACTAATCGAAAAGTTGCTAATGGAGATCCAAGTTATATACATATGTGATGTTAGATAGAGATATTATTGTTGATAAGTGATTACTAGAGAAAACATTGTAGATACTGAGTTTGTAATGTAAGAAAATAACTAGTTTGGTAATAATTTTTGTAATTTCATAAAGAATATGATCGTTGAAAATCACTCTCATGGTTATTTTGAAGTTTGATAACACTAATCACTCTTGAGGTTATATAAACTATTTCTTCATATGGAACGTTTAATGCAGATATAACCGAAAATTTTGAACTCTGATACAATAAACATTTTCACTGATTCATACTGATTCCCCAACTTTTGTTATTATTTTCTAATAATTTACACTGCTAAAAATTTAAAATACATCACGGGGAAATGTTTGTGTTTATTATTATTTGCTTCATCAACTATTATCTAATCAAAGTATATCAGTTCAATCAGTATCATTTCTAGATTATTCAAGTAACTATTATCTCAAAACAGTATTATTTATTAGGGTACAATGAAATAGGCAAATTTCATGAAACATTAGCCAAAAAAAAGAGTAAAATTTTTCATCATTTTACTTAGAAAATATTCTATTTTATTCATCTACTGTAACTATATATTTTACCATTAAAATAAGATTAAAAATTTACATTGTAGAGTTAAATAAAATGACAAGATAATTTCATATTTTCATATCTGAAATCATGAGTTAATTGAAGCTAGAACACCATGGAAAACCTGGAAGCACTGGACGGCCGTTTCGTCCTATTGTGGGACTCCTCAGCAGTGCTCATCCATATGCTCACTAGTGACTGACTTCAATAAATGTTTCCTGGAGTTTTGGAGGAAAGCAGTGACCAATGGAGTTCAACCACGTCTGTTGGGAGATATCAACTCACTGAAGACAATTGGCGAACGGTTGCTCAAACTTCGTGGATTGGTTGAGGTTAGACATTTACACCGTTGGATGCCAGCCAGCTCAGTGGTCTAGAGGTTAAGTGCTCTGGAGCGAGACTGGTAGGTCCTGGGTTCGAATCTCGCGAGTTGGGGTCATGGATGCGCACTGCTGAGGAGTCCCACAATAGGGCGAAATGACAGTCTAGTGCTTCCAGGTTGTCCATGGTTGTCTAGCTTCAACTAACTCATGATTTCAACTATGAAAATACTGAAATCTCCACAAAACCCCTTCTAATTTCATATTTATCTAAATTTGTATATCGAGTAGAGTATTTCGTTTTCGCATAGCTATGATTATTAATATTTATATAATTTGAAAATAATTTCTGTGGTACACAATCATACTACTTGAAAAGTTATTTCAAAACTTGATTAAACCGAGTGGTCCAATTTCAATAGTCTTGTAAGTTCATACCAACAGATCATGACTAGATTAACCTAAGGATATTCATCGTTAATGATGATTACAACATCTTTAAAATTATTAGTGCCAATCCAACAATTATCATTTTTAATTCAAAACTGATTTATCACCATCATGTAAATATCATCCAATTTAACAAACGCTACTTTGGTAAATGTAATAGAATTCTCTGAAAAAAAAGCATTCAAACTAACTGTGTTACGTACTCTATAGTCACAATTTTTCTCCCTCGATTATAGATTGTACAATTGAAATGGAGCATAGTCTATTTATTCAATAAGACAAGATAATAATTCAATTATTATTAGTTAGGAAGACAATGAATTTTGTAGATATATATATGAAGATTAATGTGCATAAGAGAATGGGAGAGGTTTACATATACCCATTAATAATATTACTGGTATTGTTAGTAATCCATTCTTTTATTTTTCTAATGGCATTGACAGTTGAAAAGAAATAGGGGTGTAACTCTAAAAGAAAAAATAATAATAACAACAATGTGGAGTGGATGATGAAAAAAAAAGAAAGAGGAGATGGTCATTGATTAGAGAGTGAGCATAACAAAACAAAATTAATGATGAAGGGAAAGAAAGGAGTCAGTGACTAAAATTGCAATACTAAAACAATGAGTTGCAAAAAGAGAAAAAATAAAATTGAAGGAAGTGGTTTTAATAAAATATAAACAACACCAATAATACAGGCAGAAATGATAAAAAATATAATTTATGATCTTTAATATATCTGATTAAACATTTTAAAGTAACAAATTTTAAAAGAGAGAAAGATATAATATATTATGAAAGATTAAAAGGCTATTTGTGTGTTTATGTACAATGATAAGGAAGTATAAGGATGAACCAATTATTTATGGTATAGCTAAAAACTCACATTCACACACACACTAAGAGATACATAATTAAACAAAACTTTACTCATACTCTTAATATTAACAATCATAATTCAAGTAGTTGCTAATTTTGTGTAATAAGATTAATGAGTTGAAAAGAGGGGGGGAAATAAGTGAAACTAAGAGTTTTATCAGTTTCTCTTCTTTTTTTTCTGATAATGAAAACTTTCGTTTTACCTTTCAACACTTTAAATATTTTTTAATAATAAGAATATAAATAGTTGAAAGATATTGATGTATTTCATACTATCTCAGAAGAGAAAAAGGGAAACCGATATATGATTGGGATTGAATACAAAATAGATTACATTTCTTTTTGTCCATCTTTGTTTACCATGCTTGTGAATTTAGGTTATATCGAGGCAATACTCACAGTATGCACATATGCCAATTAGAGACTGACCAGTTGCAGTCCTAAACATCAATGGGAAGATTCAAACAAACAATACTAAGTATATTTCTTTTTGTTGCTTTGACATAATCTACAATGAACTATTTCAACTTTTGATAAATACCCCTTAGAAATGACTATTCATCCAGGCTTATTGATAGAAACTCGAGACTTTATTTTAAAATATATGAACTACACTTTATACTTTGCACAGCTTTGTATAATCCTCTCCAATCGATTTATCACCAGTGTATATTTTAAGGAAAATATTGTGATTTAGATCATACCGAGGTGTATATATGAGTTTATTTGTTCTTGTGACATACATAGATTATGTTTGCTGAACAAAATAAATACCGTCTAAACATATTTTGATACAATTAACCGATGTTGCTTTTAAAAAATTGCCAATTCAAACTAAGATACAGATCAATACACGAACATTTTATCGTTTCAAGTCACTTTGGCCCCACCAGAATAATCTTTTAAAATAATCTACACAGTAAAATAAACTGGTTCAAAAGTTGTATGATTAAAATAAAACTTTACTATAAAAGCTTTAACAGTTCACCAGTTCAGGCTTAAATTGAGCATTGAAAATCAGTCCATGTAATTTCGCATTTTCTCATGACTATGTCCCTCTTTTCGGTATGTCATTTTTTAGTTATTCTAACCCTTTTTTTCCTAATTGTTACTGTTGTTTCTGTCGTATCCACAAATTTTGTTTTTCCTCCATATTTATTCTACGAATAATTATCTCTCAGATTTCTGATCTGTAGATTAGTTTCACATTACTCCTCTTAAACCTTTCAATCATTATGTAACAACTTTCTTGAGATAGTTGATATAAACAAATACTTGATTATATTATCTATTCTCTATTTTCCAATACACTAAAATAGTGATCAGTATAGGGTTGTGGAGATTGTTGAGTTTAGATTGATATCATGAACGGATCAAAGTTAGACTACCATTGAAAACCTGGAAGCACTGGACGGCCGTTTTGTCCTAGTATGGGACTCCTCAGCCGTGAATAGTAGAGTTAGACCGTTTCTGCTGTGAAGCAGTTATTCACTGAAGATAATGCTGGACGGTCACGTAATATCATAGATTGGTTGAAGTTAGACATTAACACCATCGGATGCCGGAAAGCTCAGTGGTCTAGAGGTTAAGCGCTTGCGCGCGAGACTGATAGATCCTGGATTTGAATCCAGCGTTCAGGATCGTGAATACGCAATGCCGAGGAGTCGCACGCTAGGAAGACACGACCGTCCAGTGCTTCCAGGTTTTCAATAGTGGTCTAAAATTGCTCCATTCATGATATTAATCTAAACTAAAATATTTGTTAGATATAATACGACTAGATGGCTTTAGTGATATTTTTTCGATGAATTATATTTGACTCTTCCTCAGTGACACAACAGATTTCTTTAATTAGTAGATCTAAGTAAATTTTTATGCTTTTTTTGAAATCGTTTGTTCTCTGAAAACTGATATTTTGTGATTAATACGAATCTTTGTATATTTATCTATAACTTGTTTATGCAGGATAAAAAAATACATTATGTTCGATAGTATTATAACTTTCAAGTCATTTGATTATATGCACTACCTTACGAAATAATTAATTCACTAGTGAAAGAATACTTTCCAATGAGATCATTTTCAATTGTAAATATAGATGTGTATTAAGTTGTGAACCGATAAGCAAACTAAATGACGTATTATACTTTTGGATTTTTGTTACAAATGGAATCCGGGATGTTGATTTCGTCCTATCTGATATTCAACAGTTGTATGTACTTGCATCTAAGTGTTAATATTTACATTGAGATTCGAACCTAATATCTATCAAAACAATCAGAGCTTTACTCATTAAATTAGTCACAGTGGTAGTTGACTAGTTTAAATATCAACAATAAGAGAGAATATATACCTTAAGGAACGATACTTTGTTTGTCAAAATATTGAAGTAGTAACGAAACCGTTTTCAGTAAATAGTTGAAGAAATGAAATTTGCTGAACATGTAAAATAGTTGATCGAGAGGACAAGTGATGTTATTCCCAGTGTTGCCAGTCTAACAGTTATAATGAAGGATATGAGTACAAATGATGCATGTAAATCAGTAAACAAACAATGTTTTTTTATAAAACTGAAATAAAATGAGAATAAAAATTGGTTTGTAATCTCTATGAAACCTATCAACCCCAAAGTGATAATTATTAACTGCTCACTACTGATTGATTTCGAGAGGAAATTCCTATATTATGTGATACGCGTATAAAGCCATTTCCGAAGAAGCTCTACTCAAGGCTTTATCGAGTCGAGGGTGTGATTTACGAAATCGAGAGATCGAAAAGTAAATGTCTGATGCTTTAACCGGGTTGGTGGGCACAAATGATCCACCTACGGAAGTTGGAAAACCTTAATTCAAAACAATGGTGCACATGGACTCCAGGATCCTGAAAGAACAAATGGTGTGTGAATCTATTGTTGGTAACCGGCTACCATGGGACTGCATCTTCTAACGATTCTGTACTGCCTTGTGGACTAGACCTCTGAGTCGAAGGCTCGAAGAGTGGCCTGGGCAGTATCCCAGCCTTCCTAAAAATTGAATGATGAAGTGCGGAGCATATATATTTGGTGACTTCTTGTACCAATGTTTATGTGTTTGAATAAATAAGTAATAAATAATAGGAATAATACTGTGGAAGGACTTTCATACAAAGGATCATTATTATATTTTTATAGTATAGTTAGTTAGTACTTGGACTGTTTTATTTCTATATTCTCCTATGTCTAGGTTCTTTTAATCCATAAATCATTATCATATGTCTTGTAATTCCAGGTTTACCACTAATTAGCTGTTCCCATACTATTCTGGTTTTAGATCACTTATCAGGTTATGTACACTTTGTAATTTATTAATTGTGTTACTGTGTGGTCAGATATATCATATGTATTAATGTATAAGTTTTGAGTCATAAATGAATCGAAAAAAACGTAGAACTGATCTCCTTTCTATCTTTGTCTTCCGACTGAACACTAGGACCGATAAGCGTTAAGGTCTTGGTCCTTATTCGCTGTTCGGTGTGTTAACTGTAGCTCAGGAAGGTACCGGTCCTAGTGGGAATATAAGTTGACTAGTCGAAAAACAGCTCAATCATATTGGGACTTACTACAGCCCAAGCAGTTCAGCATAACTATAATTCAAGTGGGAAGCGGTGATCAGTAAAGTTCAGCCGTGTCAGGTGTTAGGAAAGCACACACTGAACATGATAACGCGAGGTGGTTGAAGTTAGACATATACACCACTGAACATAGGCTCATTAGCCTAGAGATTATCCATTCGAGAGCAAGATCGAAGGTCCTGGGTTCAATTTTAAGTTGTAGGGTCGTGGATGTACACTTCTGAGGAGTTTCATTCTAAGACAAATCACCACTCAGTGTTTCCAAATTTTCAATGGTCATCTAACTTAAATCGGTTCGTGATCTTAATAAAATTTAACAATATCCACAAACCCAAACTGCAAAATAGAAATATTTTTGTTTAAATATATGAGAAAAACCATTGTAAAGAAGAGTATCTAACAAACTATTTCTTATATGTAACTCTAAGCTTAAATCTTGACAGACAAAATCTTCTATCATATAAAGTAGTTTTAGGCATCAAATCTTATTTTAATAAACTGTTCATTTTATATTCTCCTGGAAAAATTAAACACTTAATTTCAATCTACTTTGAAGTGACCGATTAAGTATTGATATAGATGTGAACCATTTGATTAGATTAATTTCTATTTATCTTTACAATAATCAAATGTGTGTTGATTATGATTAACAGATTTAGATAATCTTCATCAAATAATATTTAAAAAAAAGGAATAATTGTAAAGATATAAAAGTGGTGTAGAGTTATTCATCACCTTCTGACCAATGGAAATAACGAATAATAATAATAAACTTCTACACAGATTTTCTTTATAAATATGAAAATCAATGAGGGAATATATAAAATAACATAATACCAACTAATAATTAATTAATAGTTTCAATTGACTCATGATTTCAACTATTAAAATTACTACAATATCCACGAAAACCCTTCTGATACTAATCAACATATGTTCACTAGTGACTGGGTTCAAGAGGTATTTTTTGCAGTTCTAGTGAGAAGCAGTGACCAATGGAGTTCAATCAGGTCTGTTGGGAGAGAGTAACTCACTGAACACAATGGTGAATGGTTGCTCAATTTCGTGGATTAGTTGAAGTTAGACATTGACACCGTTGGATGCTGGTCAGCTAACTGGTCTAGAGGATTAGCGCTCACGTGCCAAACTGATAGGTCCTTTGTTTGAATTTCACGAGTCGAGATCGTGGATGCGCACTGCTGAGGAGTCCCAAATAATAGGACAAAACGGCTGTCTAGTGCTTCCTGGTTTTCTTTGATTTTCAATTGATTCATGGTCTCAGCTATTAAAATTAATAATTGACTGATGTTCAGGCAATCTTTTCTATATGAGATAAGATTAGAATGTATTATTTAAAAGAGGTAAATTACTTTTATCACAAATTTACATTAATTGAAGTTCATTTGAAAAATCTTGAAATATTGTTGAAATGTTTTCTTGATCAGAAATCTTTTAGACTGTTGTTTTATTGTCAAACACCTCTTTCAAATTAATTATAATGTATATATAACTTCTGATTTAGGTCAATTTGTATCAAAGTAATTAGTGAGGCAAATGTAAGAAAATATTAATTCACATAAAATTACTGATCTTTGATCAGTATTTAAACAATTGATTTATTTTTATAACGCTTAAATAGCAAATCTAGGTTTGAAAGAAAATTATTAGAACAAAATTTGTAGAGACTGTACTAATTTCTAATAATTGAATTCATAAATCGATGTAAAGAAGATTACCATTGAAAACCTGAAAGTATTGGATTGCTATTAAGCCTTCACACTCGGAACCGAAGATTTTGGGTTCGAATCCCACGTGCAGAATCATGAATGCTTACTGTTGAGGAGTCTCATACTAGAACAAAAACAGTCATCCAGTGTTTCCAAGTTTTCAATGATGGTCTTGCTTACATCGACTGATGAATTCAATTAATAAAAGATAATTGTTTCATAGGTTTTTATGACTCATATTATTTTGAATGGAAATTTTTATTCATGATGAGTATTATAATCAACATAATTTCATGTTTCCATGTTCATTTACTTCATTATAAATAATTTGAGTAGTATTGTAAAAATAAAATAACCAATAGAAGGAAGTTAATAGAAAATCTAAATATGATCATGTCATTTTGACAAGATTAAATGTACTTTATAGAGAATAAATAACAGATATTTCTTATGATATATGTAGGTATACATTTACCTTTACTATGAATGTGACATTCCAGCCACAATCTTATATTGTTAACATTCATATTACTTATATATTTTATAGGAAAAGTAAAAGTATCATATATATAGTAATTAGAAATAAGACACATTATATATTAGTTAATTTATTTGATTCTGACAGGTTAAGGAATAATTTATATGATATAGTGTTATAGCTAGAAAGACAAAAATTAGTTATTTTAGTGAAATTCATTTTCTATTAATTATATATAATGATAGGATTACAATAATTAGGATAATAAATTAAAAGAGTGAATATTATAGAATCTAAAAGGAAGTACATATACATATCATTGAATTATTTTCTGGTTAGCGTTTTTCTAGCAAGTTCGTTTTCTACGGGATGAGGTCACTAACCATAAGACCAACCCTCCTCCTTTATCCGGGTTTGGGACCGGCAGTAGCCCCCGAAGGAGCTATAGGCGGAGTTATACATATCATTATTCACTATTTTTATTATTATTCAATTAATAAAATGATTTGTAGATAACTGAAAAGTTTGAAGATGTTGTAATGTTGAAAATTTAAGTAATTTTTAATAGCTGTTCTATTCTAATTTGTGAAATCATTTTTTATTCATCATTTTATTAGATTGACAATGATAATGAATAACGAAAAATATTTCAATCAGCCTTGTTCGGCTGATATTGATTGCTGCCTCTCTTGGTTTTCACGTCTTTCATCGTCCTTCTGAACTTTTTATTGATGCATATATGGTCGATTTGTTTCTTTGTAGTGTGATCCGGTGAAGTCCACGTGGCCTTGTGTGTGTTTGTGTGGGAATATAGTGCCACCTATGACCAGTTTGTTGAAGGCACATAGGTTTGCAAATCTCACCATTTTCGTTCCTTTTTCCCTGTCCATGTCGTCTTATGACGTCTTCGTATCCAGTGTTGTCCATTCCGACCTTGGCATTTAAATCTCCCATCAGAATGGTCAGGTTCTTTGTTGGGCACTTGTCGACGATCGACTGCAGCCTATCGTAGGATTGGTCTTCAACGTCTTCGTTGTAGTCGTTGGTAGGCGCATAGCATTGGATGACATTCATTGTAATGCCCTCTTTCTTTGTTTTGAAGGAGGCTTTGATGATCCTTGGTCCATGAGATTCTCTTCCTATAAGCGCCTTTTATGCTTGCTTGGATAGCATCAATACAACGCCTTGTGTATGTGGGGCATTTTCTTCTTCACGGCCAGAGTATATCATTAGTTCTTCTGAAGCTAGTCTTTATTGTTCTACCTACGTCCAATGTGTTTCACTGATTTCAAGCACCTCCAGGTTGTGTCTTTATATTTCTGCATCAACTTGGATGACTCTCCCGGTCTCCCACATTGTGCGAACATTCCGTGTACGTAAATTAATGATTGCTCTGGTTGTCAAAAGGGGTATCGGCCTCGTGACTTCCGAAGAGTGTCGGCTTTCACCATGAGGTGTCATAACTCTTTTAAATGAAAACCATCTGACTCCCAGGGCGGAGTTTAGATTTCTACTGGATGGGGTCGCTAACCCCATGCCCAACCCTCCTGCTTTATTCAGGTTTGAGACCGACAGTAGCTCCGGAGGGGCTACAGGCAACTGAATATCTCAAGTTAGTTATAAGTATCATTGAACCTGGAACATATTTACCGGTTCTAGTTTGTCCAGTCATATTAGTATAGTGAAATGACATTGCCACGACAAAACCCAAATTATTAGAATTAATAGCATTATCAACTATAATAAAAAATATATAGTTATGGACAATGTGGTTTAATCAACTATTTTAAGATAGAGTAAATGGATTCTTCTATAAGCTAATTCAGTTTATTATATGTGTTAGGATTGGGTAGAGAGATTCTGTTTAAAACACTGTGAATTTCTATACTAATGATGAATAAAATATGTTTCAAGTAACTACGCAACACAAATAAACAGTACTAAACAGTTTCGAGTCCCAGAGTGAACATCAACTCTGAGATGCAGGTACATCCAGCTGACGAGTCCCAAATAGGACGGAAAGCGTCCTGGATTCCACTGCTAGCTACTATCCATCTTTGCTTACAATGCTTGTGAATTAAGGCTATATCGAGGCAATACGCACAGTATGCACATATGCCAATTAGAGACTGACCAGTTGCAGTCCTAAAACATCAATGGGAAGATTCAAACAAACAATACTAATTGAATCTAAACAGTTTCGGTTTTGAAAAAAAAGTGACCAGAAAAAAATTATTAGCAAACCTCTCAGACAAATATAAATGGACTAGAAATATGATCGTATGTATGAAATAACAAAAAATATTTTTTACACTGTTTTTAAAATGAAATTCTTGCTTCTTCTATTTGATTCTTGTAATCGTTTTAGTAATAAGTAAAATATTTCCACCTCCAACAAATGACGTTATTTTCTAATGCCATACAAACAAGTTTACAGAAGTAACAATCAAACCAAATAACATTATTGATTAAAAGGTCAAGATTACGTCATTTGAAAAGGAAAATTTCTTTAGAAATGGATCAATTGTTTTTGCTTTTCGTTTTTTTTCTGATCATTAACATAGAAAAATAAAGACAGTAAAAAACTTATTTCAATATTTCATATAGTTGAGATCACGAGTCAGTTGAAGCTGGACTACCATGAAAAACCTGGAAGCATTGAACGGCTGTCTCGTCCTACTGTGGGACTCCTCAGCAGTGCACATCCACGACCCCGCCTCGCGAGATTCGAACCTAGGACCTACCAGTCTCGCGCCAGAGCGCTTGACCGATAGACCACTGATCTGGTCGGCATCCAACGGTGTTAATGTCTAACATCAACCAATCCACAAAATTGCGCGACCAACTTCCATTGTACTGAGGTAGATACCTGTCTCTACCTGACATGGATTAGCTCCACTGGTCACGACTTCTCACTAGAACTCCAGGAATTAACTCATGGAGCCAGTCACTAGTGAGCAATATGTTTGAAACATTGTTTGTCAATAAATAACAACGAGATAGAGATTAGAATTTAAATGACAATTTAACGAGGAAGATTTGTAACGATAAGATTTACTGAAAAGCTGTAGAATTTTATTTATATTACAGCTTTCATAGACGATATTCGATAAAAAGAAAGCTTTCTTCCCTGAATTGTCTTTAATTCTTCTTCAACTTTATAATAAGCTTCTTTTGTCACTTAAAATGGACTATTTCTTTACAATGAAATTCAGCTTTTCTAACATCTTATTGTGATGATGTATTAGAAATGGTGGTGATTAAATTGTTATTTCCTAAAGAGTGTTTTTTAATGCTTAAGGGGCTTATATAGTTAAACATTAAAACACCTTAACAGTATTTAAGTTCCACTATGTATTATAGCAAACTCTGAATTTTGGTAGAGTATCACAAAATATTGTTTGAACTATCTGTTTTACGAGGTCAAGATGAAGTTAGTCCTTTGTAATCCAGTATTATCACCCAATTATTCAGGGTTAATTACCTCTCAATAGTGTACAATTGTGATTTTCTACAGAATCAAGACCATAACGTTCAAATTCAGTGATAAACATGAGGCACTGAGTAAGTATCTAGTCCTTCATCTTATTGAGATCACAAATAGATCTAATTTAGGTGATCGTTGAAAACCTGGAAGCACTAAACGGTTGTTCTGTTCTCGTATGAGAATCCTCGAAAGTACATATCCAAGACCCCGCAACATAAAATCAAACCCAGGACATTCGATCTCGTGCGCGAAAGCTTGATTGGGATCTAATAGTGTACAGGTCTCACTCCAACCAATCCCTGACATTTCACTACCATTCCAGTGCAGTGGTCAAGAGGTTAAGTGTTCAATTACGTGATTGAAGTGATCTACCGTTTCATAGGGATGATAGTTATTCACTAAATGATATCTGCTATTGATTGAGATTTGAATTGTGTCATATTCATCATGAAGTCAC
The DNA here is from genome assembly GCF_000237925.1 of Schistosoma mansoni. NCBI lineage: Eukaryota > Metazoa > Platyhelminthes > Trematoda > Strigeidida > Schistosomatidae > Schistosoma > Schistosoma mansoni. The sequence goes on from NC_031497.1 coordinate 14,991,777, forward strand.
AAGTGTTCATGATTTTGAAGTTTCAGAGATTTAAGGTATACCTGTTAAATACGTTTGAATTTTGAGGAGTTCTGCCACTGATGACGTTTTATAATGAAAACTGAATCAGAATTAAATTAATTTCTTCAAACCATCTGTGAATACTAATTCTACAGTTTGAAGCTGAAAATGGTCATCAAATCACCAGAGTAAGGGTTTTGTTGAGATTGTTGAGTTCTACAATGTACATCACAAAGTGACCTTAATCCGATTACCATCGAAGACCAGAAAGAACTGGATGTGTGTTTCATCCTCAAATGAAACTGCTCTGCAATACGCATCCACAACCTCACTAAGGACCGAACCCAGGACTTTTAGATCTTTAACTTAAGTGCATTCATGATATTTCAACGCCATCTTCCAATCCCATCGGTGGACAACTAGCTCGAACCCGAGAAAGTTGAACTTTAGGCTATCATAATAGTTCTTAAACGTCATATCAATGAACTTGAATGACGTTTTCAGCTTTAATCGTTTTACAAAATTAATCTAGTCGTTATTCAATATTATATACTAAGCATTAACATTTCCTTATTTTACTGTATATGTGACAATCATTACGAACAATGAATAAATTTAAAAGAAATGTTGAATAATGATTAAATTGAAGACATTATAGTTCAAAACGATTATAATAATTGAAACAGCCGAAGCTATTCAACTATATCATTTTAGTGTTCTCGCCAGAGGACAAAAATTTTACGGCGTTGAATATTTGAAGCTTATTATCTTTTACTCTTATATAATCTCTATAATCAACAGTTACCTGACACTTCAACCATTACTGTTACTGTCTAAACAAGAAGCTGTTGGTCACTCAAACGTGTTCATACATACACATGTTACAAATAGTACAAAATGATTAATAATAATGATAATAATTTTCTAAAATTTGTCAGAATGTTTAGATATCATGGACGTAATAATAATTATTATTAATTGATATATATTGGTTATTTGAATGATCCCATTGATATTTAGGACTCGAACTGATTAATCACTTTTACTATATGTGCATCCCGTCTGGATTAACATCAAATCACAAGCGTATTTAAGTAGAGATAGATGGTGGCTAGCAGTGAAATAGAGGACCCGCGTTTCGTCTTATTTGGGACTCGCCAGCTGGCTGTACCTGAATCCCAGAGTTGATATTAACCCCGGTACTGGAACCCATTATTGTTCGTTCTAAACGATCTTGAGTTATCCATTTTATCGATCACCTCCTGTCCTAAATATCAATGAGAACATTCAAATAACCAATACATATGAATTAAAAATTCACCCTGTTGCTGAAGCTAGTGGTTATTTGTACTCTGAAGCTAAGTAAACAACTATTGGATTGGAGTCCAGGATTGAACATCAACTTGGATCCAGACACATCTAGATGATGAGTCCCAAGTAGGACGAAACCCACGTTCTGGATTGCACTGCTAGTCATCATCTATTTCTGATTAATAATTATTATTGTTTGTTCAAAATAAATAATTTTAAGTCAACGCACTTATATTTTATCAACAGTATCCCATTAAGACTAATCCAACAGAGGGAAAGGAAGAGGCGGTGTTAAGAAAAACATTTGGCGTAAAGTTGTCAATTCATCTTATCTTTTCACTCGCGATTGTTTGAATCCATTGAATTTTCTTTAGCAAAACAAAAAAAACCCAAATGATTTACGTATGGCACACTATAAACATTTTGCCGCTTTTGATGATTGTGTGTGAATTTCGCTACTTCGTTTCGTCTTTGTAAACGAGTTTTTAAGTTAAAACGACAGTGTATGGTAGCTTGTATGCATTTAGAATGGAGCATGTTTGTGTGTATGAATGTCTGAGAATTTTGGATGTGTGTATCTCTATGTTCAATAAACTACTTATGTAGAATGTGTTTTTTTTAAATGATGTAGTTGTTTTTTGTATGCATGTGTGTTTATGTTTGGAAGGGTTTTAATAGAACTACAGTAGATATTAGCAAATAAATCACATTTGTTGTTGTAGGTGGCAGATACGGTTTTGAAATAGAATGAAGGTAGAGTATACAGATATAATGGTTTTTTTGTTAATATTACATTAATTTTCTAAAGACAGGTGTGTGTGTGCGTGTATGTATGTGTATACTAATGTCTGCTCAATTTGAACCTCTATTGGCTTCAATTGTATAAGTCAAGCTCAGAAATACGTGAAACACGTGGCTATATTTCAATAACTACCCTGATCAACTTGAATTAATTGTGGAGGCGTGGTCAACGTACATAAATCTCGTTTCTCTTTGTAATTTGACATTTTTATAGCTATCTATATATTTTAGTTAAATCTATTTAATACATTCTCTCTCTTTCCCTCTACTGCCTAATCCTAATTTCATATGAATGAATAAACATGAAACCGTTTTATCTAAGTAATTTTGATAGGGCACTGTGTATAGAACAGAAATCTATGTATATATTGTCATGTAGTAATAAAAATTAATATAATGTCATACAGTATTAATCTGTTCACTTCAGTATTCAAATATATGAAACCTTAATTTGTGTTTAGCAAGTCCCATAAATTAGTGGATTAAGGAATCATTTAGAAGTCCCCATTATGCTAGAACATAAATATATAAACGAAGAAAATGTTTTTTTTTTCACAATAACTTGCCTAGTGTTCCAGAAATTTACATTTTCGAACTCGTGAATACTATTAAGCATGGTTTAACAAAAAAGTAGCAAAGTCGATAAACACCGTAATATTAGCTAATGTAATCCACATAACGCATAAAACTAGTATTATTTAGTCATTTTTTAATGATCTTTACTGTTAGCAATTATTTTTCCAAAATGATTCTGTTCAGTGTACTTCAGGCGATAAAAACAATAATTACATAGATTAAAAACCGGGGTTGTATGTTCAAAAGTAGAAGTACATTTAACACATAATACCTGTCATCAGGTGTATAATCTTTTTTTTAAAAACTATAACAATATTAAGATGAAACGGTGATGACGTCGAGTGAATAAAAAGAAGCTGAAACTAGTTTCCTTAATATATTGAGTTATAAATGAATAATGAAAGTCTGGATTTAGTTTTGCATTGGCAAAATTACTTAAATACTTATTTATGGGAAAATCTAAATTCAATTATGCTAATATCAGAAGGGTTTTTGTGGATATTATGGTAATTTTAATAGTTGAGATCATGAGTCAATTGAAACTAGACCATCACCAATAGAACGAAACAGCCGTCCAGTGCTTCTAGGTTTTCCATGGTGGTCTAGCTTCAATTGACTCATGATCTCAATTATGATTGTTTATTTATAACAAGGACTGCGGTTGTATTAAATAGACAACGAAGTGAATAAACTTTTAAAATAACTAGAAAGCACTCTGAAATACATGGTCGAAATTCATTTGAATATTCGCAATAAATTAGTTCTTTTAGAATGATTTTTACTTGTTTAAAGGTGTATTTCCATCATCACCGATAGAACCATTGATAATTAGGCACCACTGAACAGCTATTGTCATTTACTTTGAGGATTCCTAACAGTGTGAACCGATGAACCTAGGGCAGACTTTACTTCAGGACAGTCAGATTGTCTCTCCAGTACATCATTTAACAATCGTTCAAAATTAAGTGATTGAGTTTTCTATACTTTTTCTAATTTCGTTATTACCTAAGATTATCACTTAATGTTAACGGTGAGTAGATGTTTTACTCTTGGTTAATTTCATAGGCCACACCTCCACACTAGGGCTCCAAGATTTCGAATCTTGAATCTGACCACTACTTGATCATGTAATTGTTATAATTATTATAAGAATATCATTGTATATCAAATTGACTAACATACTAACAACTTTGTGAAATCTTAGGTGATTATATTTTGGTCAACCTAATATTCATGATATAAAAAATAACTGAATTAACACAGCATTCTTACCATTGGATGCTGACTCATTGGTTTAAGTGTGAATCGTTAATGCGCGACACCAAAACACTGGTTTCAATCCCCAGTGAAATAATCGATATACACTTTTGAAGAATCTTATAATAGAACTAAAAAGCTGTCCAATACTTCTTAGTTTTCAATGATGGTCTAGTTAAAATTAATTTATGATTTCAACTATGAAAATTCTATTTACAAAAATTTCAACAACAGTTACTTATTAATGAATAAAACAACTAGATAATACATTAAATGATTAGATGATCATTACTTACGCCTGTTACCCCTCGTCGAGGAGCATAGGCCGCACACCAGTATTCTCTATCCAACCTTGTCCTGGGCGATCCTTTCCACTTCTTTCCATTTAACATTCATCTTTTTCATATTTGTTTCTATTTCCCAGCGTAATGTGTTCTTTGGCCTTCCTCTTTTCCGCTTCCCTTCAGGATTCCAGGTTAGGGCTTGCTCCGTGGTGCAGTTTAATGATTTCCTTAATGTATGTCCGATCTACTTCCAACGTCTTTTCCTAATTTCCTCTTCAGTTGGAAGCTGGTTTGTCCTCTCCCATAAAACGCTGTTGCTGATAGTATCCGGCCGATGGATGTTGAGTATTTTGCGTAGACAACTATTTATAAATACTTGTACCTTCTTGATGATGGGTGTAGTAGTTCTCCACGTTTCAGCTCCGTGCAGTAGAACTATCTGTCTTGACGTTCGTATTGAAGATTCTCACTTTGAAATTAGTTGGCAGTTGTTTTGAGTTCCATATGTTCTTCAGTTGTAGTAATGCGGTTCTTGCTTTGCCAACTCTAGCCTTTACATCTCCATCAGATCCTCCTTGTTTATCAACGATGCTTCCCAGGTACGTGAATGTTTCCACATCTTCCAGAGTTTCTTCATCAAGTGTGACTGGATTGGTGTTCCCCCGTGTTTTATTTGAGAACGGTAAAATTCATTCGAAAATATACTTTCTTTCTCTTCTATTTTTATCTTCAAACATTTGATATAGTTTCGTACTATTAAAATATATCTAGAAATAAATTAATGTTTATTAATAATGAAATGCAGTAATTACCTACTAGTACTGTTAAAGTAACGAGGACGTCAACATCAATTGTTATCATAACCACTAATATTATTCATGATGATAAATGAGTTCGTTTTACTGAAGTTCAAGAATTAAAACTATGAATAACAATAGTCAGAACTGGTAAAATAAAAGTATGATGAATACAGAATGAATTAAACGGGTTGATATGATTTCAGTTACTGTTACTGAAGTTAAAGATAGTATATCATCGTTATATATAAACACTGTTCGTACATTATATAACTATATCTTTGAAAGTGTACAATCGGTGTATTATTACCCCAATTACATGTATTCATTCCTGATGAATATCAAATAACATGAAACTTAAGTCGTAGGTTACTTGTCGGATACTTTCAACTATTAAACATATCAAGATAATAAAGTATCGATTATTTAAACATTCAGCTGATAATCACTTAAATTATAATTACACAGAATGAGGTTACATTAATCTTGCAACATAAATAATAAACAAAATTAATTTATTATTTTTGAGGTCATAATCATTTTTTCGTAGTACATATTGCTTGATACTGATGAAGAGCTAAATGAATACTTTAAAAGTTTGATTTTAAACGATGAACGTTGCTTGTTGTTATATCCAAAGAAGATTAAATTATGAGTAACTTTCGGGAACTATTTATAGACTGTTATTATATATATATATATATATATATATATATATATATTACTTACTTACTTACGCCTGTTACCCCTCGTCGAGGAGCATAGGCCTCTCACCAGTATTCTCCATCCAACTCTGTCCTGAGCCTTCCTTTCCAGTTCTTTCCAGTTAACATTCGTCCTTTTCATATCTGCTTCTATTTCCCGGCGTAGTGTGTTCTTTGGCCTTCCTCTTTTCCGCTTCCCTTCACCATTCCAAGTTAGGGATTGAGTCGTGATGCACATTGGTGATTTCCCTAATGTATGTCCGATCCACTTCCAACGTCTTTTCCTAATTTCCTCTTCAGTTGGAAGCTGGTTTGTCCTCTCCCATAAAACGCTGTTGCTGATAGTATCCGGCCGATGGATGTTGAGTATTTTGCGTAGACAACTATTTATAAATACTTGTACCTTCCTGATGATGGTTGTAGTAGTTCTCCACGTTTCAGCTCCATACAGTAGGACTGTCTTGACGTTCGTATTAAAGATTCTGACCTTGAAATTGGTTGAGAGTTGTTTTGAGTTCCATATGTTCTTCAATTGTAAAAATTCTGCCCTTGCTTTGCCAATCCTCGCCTTCACATCTGCATCAGATCCTCCTTGTTTATCAACGATGCTCCCCAGGTACGTGAATGTTTCCATCTCTTCCAGAGTTTCGCCATCAAGTGTGATTGGGTTGGTGTTCTCTGTGTTGCATTTGAGAATCTTGCTTTTTCCTTTGTGAATGTGGAGGCCTATCGATGCGGAGGCTGATGCTACATTTTCTGTCTTCATCTGCATTTGTTCGTGTGTATGAGAGAGGAGGGCTAGGTCATCTGCGAAGTCCAAATCATCTAATTGATTCTGAGCTGTCCAATATATTCCGTATTTCCCGTCAGATGTCGAATTCTTCATAATCCAGTCAATCACTAGAAGGAAGAGGAATGGGGAGAGTAGACAGCCTTGTCTGACTCCGGTCCTTACTGCAAATGCATCTGTCAGTTGTCCTCCATGCACCACTTTGCACTGTAGTCCATCGTATGAGCTTTGGACAATGTTGACAATCTTTTCAGGAACTCCATAGTGTCGAAGAATTTTCCATAATGTTCTCCTGTCCACGCTGTCAAACGCCTTCTCATAGTCAATGAAGTTGACGTATAGTGATGAGTTCCACTCAACTGATTGTTCAACGATGATCCGTAGTGTCGCAATCTGGTCTGTGCACGACCTATCCTTACGGAATCCAGCCTGTTGGTCCCTAAGTTCGGCGTCTTCTGCGTCTTTCATCCGATTCAGCAGCACTCTGTTGAAAACTTTTCCTGGTACTGATAACAAACTGATGCCTCTGTAGTTCTCACATTTGCTCAGATCTCCTTTCTTTGGTATCTTGATGAGATATCCTTCTTTCCAGTCTATTGGCACTTGTTCCTCTTCCCAAATCTTCTTGAATAGAAGGTGAAGCATGTTTGCAGTTACTTCAATGTCTGACTTCAGTACTTCTGCTGGTATATTGTCAGGTCCTGCCGCCTTCCCACTTTTGATTTGTCTGATGGCCATCTTGACTTCTTCTACCGTTGGTGGAGTGACATCTATTGGAAGGTCAGTGTGTGCTACTTCGATGTTCGGTGGGTTCAATGGGGCTGGTCTATTCAGCAATTCCTCGAAGTATTCTGCCCATCTTTTCCTCTGTTCTTCAATCTCCGTGATTGTCTTTCCTTCTTTGTCCTTGACTGGTCTCTCTGGTTTGCTATATCTCCCTGCCAATTTCTTCGTTGTATCATATAGTTGTCTCATATTCCCTTCTCTTGCAGCTTTTTCCGCCGTCGTTGCTAGTTCTCCCATGTATTTCTGCTTGTCGGCTTCAATGCTTTTCTTCACTTCCCTGTTTGCTTCCGCGTAGTCTGCCTGTGCTTTGACTTTCTCTGCTCGTGTTCGGCTGTTGTTAATTGCTAGTTTCTTGTTCTTCCTTTCTTGAATTTTGTCCAGGGTTCCCATAGAGATCCATTCCTTGTGATGATGCTTCTTAGGACCAAGAACCTCCTGACACGTTGAAGTTAGTGCTTCTTTTATCCCTTTCCAGTTGTCCTCTAAAGTAGTTTCTTGTTCATTCAGTAGATCCTGTAGAGCATGGAACCTGTTGTTGAGAGTTATCTTGAATTCATTGAGCTTGTCAGTATCTCGAAGGAAGGCTGTATTGAACCTTTGTAGTGCTGTTTGTCCAGTCGTCCAGTGTTTCTTTAGCTTCAGTCTCATCTTGGCCACAACCAGGTGGTGATCTGAAGCTATGTCAGCTCCTCTTCGGGTTCTCACATCTTCCATTGATCTTCGGAATTTTTTGTTGATACAGATGTGATCTATCTGGTTCTCTGTGGTTTGGTCCGGTGAGATCCATGTATCTTTGTGTATGCGCTTGTGTGGGAATATTGTGCCGCCTATAACCAATTTGTTGAATGCACATAGGTTTGCAAGTCTCTCCCCATTTTCATTTCTCTCTCCTAGTTCATGTCGTCCAATTACATCTTCATATCCTGTGTTGTCCACTCCAACTTTAGCATTTAGATCTCCCATGGTGAGGTCCTTTCGTGAGCACTTCTCTATAATTGATTGCAGCCTTTCATAGAACTGATCTTTATCATTGTCGTTGCTATCATTGGTGGGTGCATAACATTGGATAACGTTTATTGTGATCCCTTGCTTCTTTGTTCTGAATGATGCTTTGATTATCCTGGGTCCATGAGATTCCCATCCCACAAGTGCATTTCGTGCTTCTTTGGACAGCATTAGAGCAACTCCCTGAGTGTGTGGAGCATTTTCCCCTTCGTGACCGGAGTACAGCAGAATCTCTCCTGTACCTAGCCTTTGTTGTCCAGTTTGTGTCCAATGGGTTTCGCTGATTCCGAGTACTGCCAAGTTGTATCTCCTTATTTCCATTGCTATTTGGCTGGTCTTTCCTGTCTCCCACATTGTCCGGACGTTCCATGTACCTATAAAGAGTGTTGCTCTGGTTGTTAGAAGGGGCATCGGTCTCGTGACTTCCGAAGAATTTCGGCTTTCATCATGAGACGTCATAATTATTCCTTCAACTCCCAGGGCAGAGTTTTTTTTCTGGTTAGCGTTTTTTTAACGAGTTATTTTTATCTACGGGATGGGGTCGCTAGCCCCATGCCGAAGCCTCCTCCTTTACCCGGGCTTGGGACCGGCAGTAACTCTAGAAGAGCTACAGGTGGAGTTAATATATATATATATATAATGCATTTCATTGGTAATAAATACAGTGAATTCTGAGATTCGTGTTCTGAACTGAGACGGACTGGGCTAGGCGAGAAGAACTATTAAAGACTCATAGTTGACTCTAGGCTGCTCGTACCGGTTAGCACGTCATTGGTTTGGCACAGTACTAAGATTTTATTTGTCGTGTTCTAAATGGTGATTAGTCACCTTATAATTAACGGGACAAGAAGAAATAACACTTGTATGTTGATTTATTTTTCTGGTGATTTGGATACAGTTGCGTTTTTTAGACCAATATGAAATAATAAGGTACCGAAAAACACTATAAAGACTCTTAGATGGTTAAAGATAGTCAGCAGGTTTCAGGCTATTTGTCACTAGTCAGAAAGATTTAAATACGATCTTGAGGTAAATGATACTACTTTCGAGATTCGAACATGTATCATCAAGTTCCTCAGTCTCAGTTCTTTATTTAGGCGAGATAAAAATCTGTCTTATGCAACGCTGCCATAAATTTACCCCTCAAACTGCTGAATCTAATTCGTAATAACTTCTCACTAACTTTGAGACAAACCAGATGTATTTTTAGTTGCCTAAATATGACTTTAAGTTTATACTTTTTACATAATTGTAAATGATCGCAACTTATTGACATATAACTAGATGAATATTTTCGTAATGGTTTGGATTATCCTGTTATTGACATTTTAAATGAATTTCGATCAGAGTGATCGACGAGTCCCAAACAAGACGAAAGTTAAGTCCTGGGTCCTATCGTTCCCTATTACTCATTTATCCTGTAATACTAGGTATTTGTCACCAGGTTTTGTGATCATAAATTATTTTTTCTTTTAGAATTGACAACGTTAATGTTATTCTCAGACAATTGAACAGTGAGTTTATTTACATAGAACATAACAGAACTCAACTATTTCGTTTGTATTTTTAAGATATTTTTAATCCCATAGCTTAAAAAGTACACCATAGTTGTCTTGTGAATTCTTCTATACAATTTATTTGCAATAAAACTTGGAATAATTTCCTCTTGATAGTCACCTACACTTCACAATAATTGGATAATAGAACACAATTTAAACTAAAAATAACAGATAAGTAGGTAACAAATGAGTAGATTGTTCTAGATGTAAGATCCAAAACGTTTTAGATAACTAAATTCAGTATAAATCGGAATAGATAAATAAACATTTGATTTCTTTAAACATTCTTTGGAATTAAAACAAATATTTTGACGGAAATGGGCTTGCAAGTATACAGAGGACGTTAGATGCTAAACTAATATTTGAAGTATCTCACGTTATGTACCCTTGATAATATGGTGTTGACTATTTCTCTGAAGAAGTTTGAAGCAGTTCACTTGGTAGGATAATGGTATCATAAAAATTTTCATCGTTGGGGTTAGTTGAAATAAAAATTTGACATCTAAACGCTTGATTTGCATAAATTCGATTACATTGAAACATTAGTGTAATAGAATCTATTTTTTTGAACAATTCAATCATCTATGTCTATTCTGCAGTGAACTGTTGAATATATCTGTCATTTAAAATCCTATATTTTTAAATCAACATCAGTAAACATAGTAAGCAACAACAAAAGCTGAAACTTTATATGTAGATATAGTGTTAGATCAGTCTGTTGAATTTGGTTTGAAAACAAATTGTAAGTAATCTGCTCAAACTGTATTTATAACTCGGTAATTATCGATTTTGGGGATTTGTGAAGATTGTAGTATTTTCAAAGTTGACCAGTGAAGTCTAATCCATGTCGAATGTGAGACAGTTATCCACCTAAGACAATGGATGAAGGGTTGTGCAATAGTAATTGATTGATTAAAGTTAGATATTAACACCGTTGGATGTCGGCTCCGTTGTCCAGGGGCTAGGCGATCGCGCGCGGGACGGGAGGTCTTGAGTTCTAGTCCCACGTGCGGAATCGTGGATGCTCACTGCTGGGGAGTCCCACGTTAGGATGAAATGGCCGTTCAGTGCTTTCAGATTTTCATTGGTGGTCTAGCTTGGATCGACTCGTGAATTCAACTTTGAAAAAACAGTAATTCTTTTATTGTTAGTCTTCACAATGCACTGCGTATAGTTTCATGCCAAAAATTTGTCTTCTAGTTGTTTAATAACATCTGTTTGATAAATGGGGATCAACTAACTAACCATTTTTAATTTCTAGAATGAGTTAACCTAAACTCTGGACCAACAAAACTTATCAAAATCCAATTACGCTTACAATTTTAAGTTACGAATTAATCGATCGAGCAACAGGCCACTATCAAATCTAAACATTTTATTTGATTAAGTAAAAACTCCGGTTACTTCATTTCGTATGATCAGAATAATCTATTGTAAGGGCATATCTAAAAAATGCTTACCAGCCAATTCTCAAGAAGTGTGATTTATACTCTGGATAAAATATATTCTACATTTTCAAATTAGCAAATGATAGTTTAAATATACACTAATTTCCAATCTTATTAGGATTTTTATCAGAAGAGGTTTTGTGGATATTATAGTAATTTTGATAGTTGAGATCGTGAATCAATTGAAGCTAGACAACCATGGAAAATCTAGAAGCACTGGACGGCCGTTTCGTCCTATTATAGGACTCCTCAGCAGTGCGCATCCACGATCCAGACTCGCGAGATTCTAACCCAGGACCTATCAGTTTCGCGCTTGAGCGCTCCACCTCTAGACCACTGAAGTGGCCGGCATCCGACGGTATTATTGTCTAACTCCAACTAATCCACGAAATTGAACGACACATCCACTATTGTGTTCATTGAGTTACTAACTCACAGTTTCAATGGCTATGATTATTGGTTTAATAAATATGTATATTCAATGTAGTGGTGATTATGAAATTCATCTACCAGAAAAGGTTGAAAAATTATATAATCTAGAACTATGTATCAATTGTTTATTGGAAAAATGTTTCATTGGACATCATTTACCAAGTTTTAGATAAGTTATTTATAGCAATAAAGAAGTATACATTTCTAAGTTGAATTATGGTAATCATTGTTGTTTTTATGTTCTATTAATCTTATCTAAAATAAGCCGTTGGTATTTATTATTATTATTATTATTGTTATTATTATTATTATTATTATTGAAGTATCCATTATTAATAATTACCGTTATTATTATTATTATCACTGGAATGAATGCACTTTACTGAAAATCAATCAATATCACTGTGGAAAATTTGAAGAAAAAATAAACAATAATTGGAAAATATTTCTTAATAAAAATTAGTAAACAACTAATTGTTTGTTATTTTAATCGATTTGAATCGAATTTTTTAAAAAAAAAAACAAACTAGTTACAATCATAAGAAAACAATAATAATAATCAAAATAACTCGGATACTATAGTAGGTCAATTTAGGTCAATATTTAAAAAGTTAATTTTAAATAAGGTTAAATGGATAATAACAATAACAAAACAAAAATGATATACAATAAAAAATTAATAAATAAACAAATCTATTTGTATATTTATATATATAAACTACTATAAGTTAAATGTAATCGAAGTGCTATAAAGTCATCAAAAGAAAAGAAAAGGAAGAAAAAAGAAAAAAAACCACGTGACTGCAGAACATATGATCATATTTCATTTTTGGCTGTATATTTACATGTAGATGAACTTTCAAAACAAATATTAAGGTTTATCTTATGAAATACAATAAAAGAAAGTAATTAATCGAGCGTATTTATTTATTACGTAAATTGATCTTATTTGAAGTAAACATGTAAAAATCAATGTGACTATCTATCTATCTATTATCACTATTATTTGTAATGATTAGTATTTTTCCCATTACTGATGTATGATATTGCATTCAATTAGTTATTACCAAAATATGGATTATTTCAAGAAATCCATCAATATTACTTTTATACACAAGTTGAATAGTCAAATCAATAACGATGATTAATAATGATAAATATCATTATCTACTAAATCAGTTGTTTGTCAACATGATAATACTTTAAGATTTGAGCCTCAATATGAAGATCAATATTAGGATCCAAATACATTTATCAGATGATTTTCAATGTAACGAATGTCTTATCGTGAATTTCATGAACAAGTAGAGTTGATTATTATCATTCTTGCATGGCCTTGAATACAATCATTTTGTATTCTTCAATCTTATAGCATATGTTTTTCGCCAGTTTGGTATAAATTTATTTCATTGGAATTACGCAACTCGTGATACTAATTTTTCAGTTTTACCTAGTGTTTATTTTACATATTTTTTTCTTCTGAAACAGTCATTCAACATTTTTATAAATAACGAAACTTCTGAACAATTTTTAAAAAATCTACTATTCACTTGGTCTGTTCACTTCTACACTCCTCCTCTCCCTATTTCAATGAATAATTTCATTTCCCTAATCTTCTTTTGCAAATAAAACCTAATTTCTGGATAGATAAATCCTGAGAATTTCATGGAACATTACAACCTATGAAGTTGCACTATTTTATATCATAAGTCTAGCAAGAATTCCATAATATAGAAGTATAAGCATTCCTAAATTGGGGATTTAATTCTAAAACATCATACTACAATTAATCTTAATACTTGTAATTTACTAAGTTAGAGAATATCCATGGACGACCTATTGTTTCTAGAGCCATTCAACTGTATGAAATTCAATTTGATCTCATAAATTAACATCATCATCGTAAAAGTACAAAATCGAACTTAATCATTGATGCACTAGCTGTAAGAGAGTCAGAGTAAAAAGGAAACAGAAGTTTTGTGCCCTGACATCCTTAAACTATGTTTAAGATATATTGGTATAAAGTTTGAATTATTTTCAAATGCACTAATTGTTATTTTAAAACCTTAGACAGGCAATCATAAAAAGTAATCCAAAGGGAACTCAAAAAGACATTTTTCGAAATGGGGTAGTATTTTCTCTGAAAACGAACAGTTAAAGCGATATTAATTTGTATGTATTGTGTGTGTATCTTAAGACAAATTATTTGTCTTCTATACACACACACATACATACATGTATATATACATACATACAATCACGTTGAACAAACCGGAAGAAAAACATGATGACTATTTTCAATGTTACCGTCGCCAAATAAATTGATCTTTCTGATCAGTACTAACAGGGTAAACTTCTCTTCCATATTATGTGTTACATATTGTTAGCAATGACTTATATAAATAGTCTAGTTATCCCATCTATGATTAATCAGTTAGTTTTCAACTCTTATATGTTAACCTCAAGAGAAATTTCTTTAAGAGCAAAGAATATTATTTGTACATAATAACACTGATTGTATGATAACAATGTGGGTACGCCATATTTTTTCTCTCAATTTGTTTAAATTCTATCAGATAAACTCAAAACATATGAACAATATATTTCAATAAATTATCAAGTTAACTGTTTTGATTTTTGAGGTCATTAACATTACTGTTATTATCCTGTATATCTATAAAAACAATAACGCCACGTCATAGATTTTGCATGGACAAGTGCATTATTTATGATAATATGTTAGATTGTTTAATATGATGTTTTCTGTGTTGTTTATGATTGTTTTATCCGAAACTTAATACACATAATCAATAGTTTGGTTATCTGATATATTGATCCTATTTACCTATATCTTTTTCTTTCCTTGTTCTTCTCTACTAATATATATATATATTACAACCAATGAAAGTTGAAACTTAACATTCTGTACTACTTTGAAGTAGAAGGTAACAAGTTTAACATCCACCCTCCTTGGTTAACAATAAATGGCTATTTAATAACATTATATTACATGTCATTTTATTTTATGCTTCATCAACTAACTAACTAATGTTAATGTACATGTTTGTCAAAAATGAAACTATGAAATATATTCAGTTCATAGATAACCATGACTGTGTGTGTTATGATTTAATTCTAATTTTCAATGGAATAATTTTTGAGCTAGTAATCAGTTTGACAATAGTCTTCAGATGAATGAGGAGTCCTATATTAGAACGAAACATTGGCCTAGTACTTTTAGGTTTTTAATGGTTATTTGAATCCAATCGATAGGTGATACGAACTGCAATAACAAACTCCACAATTCCCTTATACTAACATGAACTGATGTCAATTGGAAAGATTGTTAAAACTAGAACAACTGAAGTAGTTTTCAATGTCACTAAAACTAGTAACTTTGAAACAATCCAGTGTTGGCCACATAAAAGATTTAACAATCAATTTACAGATCCCAATGGTGATTAACTTTGAAGTGTCAGTTATGTTTTTTCTGATATAAAATTATTATTCTAGGCCATCTGTCTGTGAGGTCTAACGGTTCTAAATTGGATTTTTAATGGGATTGTGAATGTACACTGCTTAGGGGTCTTATACTAGGACAAAACAGTTGTCTAGTGCTTCCTGGTTTCTAGTGATTTTCCAAACGAAGTCAACCCGTTTTGTAAAACCTCAGACTCAACATTCCCCGAAACAGACTATAATAACTAATTACCTTGAAATGTACTGGATTTTATTATTATCCTTCAATATTTCGAAGTTTGGTATAAATTATGAATGAAACTATTGGATAGTGCTGTTACAACTGTTGTGAATAATTATTGAAATTCCACAAAAATTCAAAATTGGATTGATTAATAAAT
Source organism: Schistosoma mansoni (assembly GCF_000237925.1). Classification (NCBI taxonomy): domain Eukaryota; kingdom Metazoa; phylum Platyhelminthes; class Trematoda; order Strigeidida; family Schistosomatidae; genus Schistosoma; species Schistosoma mansoni. The sequence goes on from NC_031497.1 coordinate 15,007,387, forward strand.
TCGTAATCTTTGAAGTCTTTACTGATTCGAATGACTTACTATGTACGTCTGGAACTATGAAACATTTAGATACAGTATAGATTTATCCAACAAACAATAGTTTTTATTGTGTTTCACTGTTCTGATAAGTGAAATAAGTGATGAAATTTCAACAAAAATCACTTTAAATACTGACTTAATTATTTCTAGACGTTGAATAACATCTTCTCTCTCATTCCCACCGTGAATTTTTATTTCAAATCTTTTTTTTCTTTTCACTCAAGCTTCATTCATTTCACCCTACCAATAAGTCTATTATTTCGTTGAATCAACTATAAGCCATGAAATTAATTTTCACTCTTAAAAAAATTATCAATGATGTTCTCAAATTCATCTTTTAAAATACTCACGCACTTGCACTGCTGAGGAGTCCCATAATAGGACGAAACGGCCGTCCAGTGCTTCCAAGTTTTCCATGGTGGTCTAGCTTCAACTGACTGATGATTTCAACTACGCAAATAATAAATTCTTAAGATGATTCCCATAAGTTTTCACTATCTTTTCGCTAAACTGTAATTAATACCTTACCATGAATGTGAACAGTGTATATGCCCCCCACCCACAATTTATAAATTAGTTAATACAATCGTTTTTAGACTATAGCCAATTGAACAGATACTATAAAGTAAATGAATTCACATTAACTAATTATGACTTGTTATTGAATTCACTAAAAGTGCATAAATAAGGTTAGATTACTAATAAAATAAGCTTTTTTTTCTTTCAGAAGTTTTATGAACCCTTAAAAAATTTTAATTGAGGATATTACACCATCATTATTGATCATTTGTTGATTTATTTGCTTACTTTAAATCCTAAATATAATCTATTTTCATTGTCCTTAAGAATAATTCTCTTAAGTGACAGAATCTTATTCATTAATTAATACAAAATATACCTATTTGGTTATTGTTTATTGGGGAGATAGTTGAATTTGAAGTTTTACATCACTAGCTGACATTAGTTAAGCAACTGTTGGGAAACAGAAGTTAATAGAAAGCTATTTCTTCTTAGTATGAAATTTCTTATTTGTATGTATTCAAGACCCTTTGAAGGGTCAAACCCAGGGCTTTTAGGTCCAATGGTGTGTACTTAACTTTCAGACCAATTAGTTAGCACCCGTTGTTTATATTTCTGAATTCAGTTAATTCGAGACATTACGCGAACATCGTCAGTGAAAATTAATGACGTTTGTCCCACTTCCGACAATGCTAAAATTCAATGATTACAGCTTCTCAAAAATGCAAGAAATTAGGAAATCAAACAAATAGTAGTTAGAAATGTAAGTTATAGCAGCTCACGTGTAGTTGAGTTTGTTCATATTTAATTTGGTTAAGCTCTTTTGTTAATTTATTTAACTTTAGAAGGGGATTTGTGGAGATTTCAGTATTTTTCAAAGTTGAAATCATGATCAAGTTGAATCATGGATCAAGTTGAAGTTAGACATTAACACCGTTGGATGCCAGCTCAGTGGTCTATCGGTTGCGGGCTTCGGCTCGAGACTGGTAAGTCCTGGGTTCGAATCCCGCGAGAGTGGGTTCGTGGATGTGCACTGCTGAGGAGCCCCATAATAGGACGAAACGGCCGTCCAGTGCTTCCAGGTTTCCGATGGTGGTCTAGCTTCAATTGACTCATGATTTCAACTTTGAAAAATTTATTTAACTGACAGAGTCATTCGTACAATAACAACCTATCTATATCATTTTATTTTCATTGTTATTGCACTTGTATGAATATATATGATTGAACATTGCTTACTGCTTATGCATATATTCGTTCTGCTAGCCTTACTATAAGTCACTTAATTGATTCGACGATTCATTCATCTCCATATGTATATATATGTACATTTTCATCCTGTTTGCACTCTCGCTCATTAGACTCGCACGCTCACTCGCTTGTTTTTCGGCACTACTCTTTCATGCTTGCTTAGTGCACCTGTAATTTTGGTGATCTGTGCGTGGTTCAACAATAAACGTAATCAACAGTTCATATTCGCATTCTGATTAATACACCGTTGGGGCGTTATCTAGTGACGGTTATCAGGACGAACTGTATACGAAGTTTAAGGATTATATTGAATACTGATCACCACAAAGTCATTGATGCCAACTCACAGATCTCAAAGGGATGTTTCAACTAATAACAAATGCGATCAACATAAAGTAATATGAATTTTGACAAACAAATGTGAAAGAATACAATTATGATAGTAAACAAATGAATTTCATTGAGGAGGTCCGAATAATCTAAGCTAAACTTTTCCACTTGTTGTGTTATTATTATTATTATCAATACTATTATCGTCTTTATTCAATATTATATGTTTAGTGCAATATGGAATCCTCAGTACAAATAGACAGACAGAGTTACACTCAATGTCATTAAAACACTAAACTAACCATACTTTGAAAGCCGATGTAAGTGCAATTAATGAGTTTAACTGCAAATGAAGGGAATAATACTTGAAATTCCATTTACCAAACTAATAATACACATAGAAAACAGTTCGGTTGTTATTTTATAAAGCATAATCTGTAGTAATAAATATAATCTGATCTAAACTGGTTGGCTGAAAAAGCTTACAAGTGATTCAAGATATCCATTGAGAGACTTGAATCATGATTATGTGTTCATCGGTGCACATCATTAATATGTGAATTTTGCCGTCTCCTAAATTGAGCATTGTCCATTTTTCATTCGCATACATAGCTCCAGTTTTTCAGATCCTTCTACCCTTACGACGAATTAGTGTCTAACAGTTAATTGGACGAATATATTTGAAGGAAGAATATTCTTTTCAATAAATCTTCATCCTGTTTATGGTTAATTTTAGGTCACATAAATTTTAAGCAACTGAATTTATGAAGTCAGGATTGTTTGTAAGTGTTGAAATGGCTAATATAAGTTGTGAATACATGAATAAGATTATATGTCAAAATAATAATCTAAGAATGTTTGGTTAAATTAATAATCTTGTAAGTTCCACCTATTATCGATTGATCTCCATTGGGGTACTACTTAAAACATGAGAGCACTGGAAAACTATTTGCTCTCAGTATGAGATTTCTTACTGTTGCTTGCCAGAGATTGAACTTAGGATTTTAAGGTCTCTAGGTGAATGCTTAACCATTAAAACCACTGAGTTAGTGTTCAGTGGTATAATTTCAATGTCAATCAATTTAGGATAGAGCGAAATGTTTTATTATTCCTCTGTATCAATTTTAGTTCTCATTCTTTTTATAACTTAATTTAACATGCAATCTCATTCACGTATATAATGTATAGGCTAATTATTTCAACACCTACTAACAATCCTAAATTCATGAATCCAACCAAATAATTATAATACAGTTTCCATAAAATGGCCTATATTCTTTAATAATCAGTTTTGAAACTATAATTTAATTACCTATCTGTTTATTTATCTAAGAGAATATTTTCGATTCATATTATCGTTAGTTCACTATCCAAGTCTTATCTAACCTGTAATCGATGCAAACATTGATCATGTTAACACATAACATTATCTCACCCATATATGTATACTTTATTTTAACTAGTGTAATAATTATCAATTTATTACAGTACAATTCTACCCTTCATCATTCTTTGTCTTTCAAGAGAAATATTTTATGAAGATTTGTAAATTGCTATAAGATTTCTATACTTCTGAAAACACTGAATACTTGGTAATCACACAAACGGTAACTAACCAAGAAAAAAAGAAAATCAATCAGAAAGTGTAAAATTTATTTAACTTAACCAATTGAAGCATTTGATCGATAATCTAATTCATTAAACTGATTTTTCAGGGAAAAAAAATGCATTTTCAAGTACTTTTCCGTTTATAAGTCATATTTTTGAACAAAAATCTTTTATTTTATTGATATCCTACAAATCTCATTACTATATCACTACTGCCATCAATACATATGTGTAAATACAGACATATATATGTACAGACACATATACACATACAAACATATGTCGGTATCATATATTCTCTACTAAACAATGTCAAAACAGTCCTTTTAAAATAAATTTCTTTTGATTATTAATTAATAAGAGACATCTTTGTTGTTTTCTTCGTTTTCTTCTTTTCAATCAGACTATGAATACATTTTTTAAAGAAATTAATTCCTATTTAATACTGTTTTTATTATTCGTTGCATAACGTACATGTATAGTTCCTCTCTCTTATACACATACACATACAAGCAATAACATGTTGGAATTCGGTCGGAATAGTGAAACATTAAGTATAGTGATATATATATGGACAGGCGATCTTCAAAGTCGAAGGATGACAATAACGCTAATAATGTAGATCGGTAAAGAAATAAGACATTCCATGGAACATTATGAATAATTTCTATTTTTGAGAGGGTTCATATTTATTCTTTCAGTTACTTTGGTTACTTTTCGTATCTGTCTTCTTTTTCCTTCTCTATATGCCCTAATTTCTTTTTGTATTTTATACAAGATATCAAGGTTGAATTTATGGTTATCTTTCTTTACAAATATATACAATAAATAGATTATATTACATTCCAGAAAGTGTACATCTAAATACATTATTTTCACATATACATGAAGCGGTATATGATCAAAGGTTTTCAGAATGACCTTATACTTAAAGTTTTAGCACAAATAAATTGAATGAAATTGAACAAAAGTCGAAAGATTATATGTTGGTGTGTCGAAGGTAGATATCTGGTATATATATATATTACTTAAGATATTCGAATAAATCATT
>NC_031497.1:15012384-15018484 GCF_000237925.1 Schistosoma mansoni
CTCCCTATCATTAGTTCAGGTGTCGATGCAACCCAATCCTGAAGTAACACTTTGCACTTCGAGGGAGAGAATCGCATCCCGAACATGCCTGTATTGTTGCTTATAGTGGTCAGAAGACTCTGCATTTTGTCAGCGTCTTCACCGAATAAAACTATGTCGTCGGCGTATTCTAAGTCAACAAGTGAATCTCCCGGTAAAAGTTCAACTCCAGGAGATTGAGATGATGAAAGTGATATCTCTAAAAGCATGTCAACGACAAAGTTAAACAAGAATGGGGAGAGTGGACAGCCCTGACGAACACCACTTGAGGTAACCACTTCTGATGACAGTTCGCCATAGGCTCTAACTCGACCAGTTGTGTTCGAGTAGAGAGCCTTTATGGGGTTAATGTACTTCTTTGGTACTCCTTTCACTGACAAACACGAGCTTTGGTTAGGCGCCTAAGTATTATTGAAGCTAATATTTTAGAATAGCTTATGATCAAATGAAAAATATACATTATTATTGTTCTGAACAATATCTTTTTTATATGCCTTCTTTATTACGTTACACGCGTCTCACCAGTAAGATTCGCTGGGATGTTCCACTAATGCAGCGAATATGTATTTTGTAGTTTTATATACATACGTACTAGATTATGGACAATGGATTCGTGAGTTACTAGAAAAATACTATTGATTTTGTTATAATTATTCATTTATTAATTTCTGTTATGAATGGAACCGAAAAGTTTCTATCATCGTATAACTTCTTGGCACAGATGCTTCCATATGTCTACAAATTGGGCTACTTAATGAAGAGTTTCGACAGCCTTTCCTGCCGTTAGATTGACGTCTCATTCAACCAAGTTCACGCGATATCTGCATTTTTGAAGAAATACTCATTTCATGTAGTGGCAAATATATATATTAATGGTCTCCTGTAGATATATGAAAAAAGTAATTGAACTTAAGAATGAAAATCATTTGTAAACAGTTTGTTAATTTGTTAAGATTTATCGAGTTTTCTTCCTTAAAACCTCAGTATTTTTTGCATAAATACTCATGCATTATCTTCTTGTAGTTTAAATATAAATCCATTAAGAATTCGACAAATTTGTATTATCATCTGGAGATCATATGTCTGAAAAAGTTTATCTGTTTGAATATTTGAATTCTACAAGAGTACCGATTGTCCTGTATATGACTGCAAGCATTAAAAAAACCCAATTATTATTTAAACTTACTGATTAAGTGATTATTAATTGGCATCAATGTCTTTTCTTTTAACTTCATCTTCAACATCTAAAACCCACTTTCGGGGATCCGTTTACTCTCAATGCTTAGTGTTTTAAATTTTAGACATTCATGGTAGTGGTAGCAGTAGTAGTAGTATAGTGAACAAGAACACCAGTGAGAATAACCAAATGTATTTGAATAAAAAATTACAGAACATCTTAGTAATATCTGAGGACCATACAGTATTACTTCATTTGCAAAATATCAATCAGTTGTCCCAGACTTGACTGTTCCTTCATTTTCACACCAATCATTCTCTATTCTCGTTCTCTTTTCTTCAATCTTCTTAACCTTATGCTTCCAGGCATTCCACTTTTGTTTGATGGTACATACTACTTATATCTGTCGACATCAGTAGCACATATCTCAGTAGTCGTAGTAGTACTAGCAGTACTAGTAATAATGTTAGTAGTAGTATTATTAGTAGCAATATTTATATAGTTCAATCGTATTTTCAGTTTTTTAAATCTAAACTACTAGTGTTATGAAACCATTGTTAAAATTTTCGACTAAAAATAGAAATAGAATAAATTTACTTTTTAATCTAAATAGATGAATTGTGTTAATTATGTATCTATATATAAATGATTATTTTATATAATTATTATAATAATCAGTGAATAAACTCATATACTTAATCCAGTTTATAGAATATTATCGTGTATAAATAAGGTCATTTATTCATTTTATTCCCCTCCCCTCCCCCGCAAAAAAAATTTGCGAATTAATTTAAAATGGGAGGGGGAATTTAATTTAGTTATTTTAAATGAAATTTACATTGATATTTAATTTTATCTAGTTCTTTTAAAGAATAATAGTAATAATAATTTATGTGGACGACTATCGGCGTCATGAAATTTACTTACTAATATTAAGATCAATTTATTCTAACTAACTAACCAACCACGATGTTTATTAAAAGTAATATATGATCATACTATGTTGTTTATTTGTACATAAAAGTTGCGTTTACTTTATTCATCCTATATATATATATATATATATATATATATATAATGTATATATAATTTAATTATACACAATCATGCGTACTACTATTACTCCACTCAGGTTACTCTCACCATTCCCTTACACTAATTTTTTTTTCAAAGTAAATACATTTATGAAATATTACACTAACTGATTAAATTTTATTTTGTATAACTTGACTTGAATCAAGGGTTTGAGAATATGAGCCACTAAACACGCATATTATTGTGTATATTTAAGTGAATGCATAGTAACATTACATTTATTGAGAATAAATGGACATTGAAATTTATGTTAGCACGTGTATTTATCTACATATTGTATGTATACATATATGCATGTATATAGAACACATATGAATCTTGTACTACTCCTTTGATCTTTCCGATTTTGTATACATAAATAAAAATGTAAATAATGCGATGCTAATTTTTTTTGTTTCATTGAAATAATTTCATTCTTTTATTATTTTTTTCTTTGTTCTTTCCTATTCTTGACTTTTTTTTGTTTTTTCCGTTTACAGATATTTATCTTTAATAATAAATATGATAAGCTTTAAATGTTTATTTCACATTATAGATTGTTGTTGTTGTTGTTGGTTGAATATTTCTATGTTATTAAATATTTGTTTGTTTATTTAAGTAGTATCTTTTTTTACAATGTTAGCGAATATCTTCAAAGTTATATTTTCAATGAAGCTAATAATAATAATGGTAATGGCTAAAAATTAAATCCAATATACTCTCTATTCGATTTCATATATAGTGATGAGTGTAGATACTTCAGAGGAGTTAAACTTGAAATAAATATCTGTCCACTACTTCTTAATCATCTCCAGTAAGCATCGGTTTGTGATTAAATTAACCTATTGTTAGAATATAACTGTCAGAGAAATCTGGGGTATTATTTGACTAAATCAGATTATATTAGCGAAGCATCAGTGAATGGTATACTTCCAAAAGATCATTTCCAAAGGATATTGTATCTTTGCTTTAAGGCTTTAGTTTTTACTTACCATGTGACGTAAACATTTTAGACTATATGTGCCAGTTATTTTGTCTTAACAGCATACAACATTTACGGAAACGATCAATATTTTACTAAGCTTAATGATAGAGTTTACTGAATGAATTTTATAGCCAATGTTGATCTTAAATAATAAATTAAAATAGTGCAAATTCTCAATCTCTGGAAAGTAATAGTACTGTGGTGTAGTCTACTTATATCTATATAAGTAGTATATGGTGTTGGTCAGACATAGAATGTATTTTCGCAGAAGACCGATGAAGAAAGAACTGAAATGAAGCGCAATCGTTTGGAAAATGCATGAGCAATGGAATTAGAGAAGAAACAGTGAAGATTGAAACAATTGGTTGTTAATTTGCAAATTGACTGTTCATTGTTTGGTTATCAGAATTTACTGAGATAGTCTGTAATCTTTGCTTAAATACATTTGATTGTCCCCAACTAGTGTTCTGTTCACTACAGTACCACATTACTTACATACTTATGCCTGTTACTTTTCGTTGAGCGAAGACTATCGAACAGGACCCTCTTACCTAATCTGTCCTGAGCTCTTTTTTACAGTTTCTCACGATTGTTAAAGTCTGCTCCCGATTCCTAGCACAATGTGTTCTTTAGACTTTCTCTTTTACCTTCTCTTTCAAGATTCCAAGTTGGCGCTTGCTCCGTGATCCAGTTTGATGATTTCCTCAATATGTGTTCTGTCTACATTCATCATTTCATAATTCCCTTTTCAGACGAAAGCTGGTTTGTTCTCTCCAACAATAGGCTGTTGCTCATGGTATCCGACCGATGGATGTTGAGTATCTTGTGTAGACAACTGTTTACAAATACTTGAATCTTCTTAATGATGGTTGTAGTAGTTGTCCAAGTTTCTGCGCTGTACATTAGGACTATCTTGATGTTCATATTGAAGATTCTGACTATACTGTTGGCTGAGAGTTGTTTTGAGTTTCACACGTTGCTCAACTATAGGAATGACGCCCTTGCTTTTACGTCTGCATCAGATTTTCCATTATGTATTCAATGTATGTTTTCATATTTTACGAAAGCACTCTGTAATTTTGCACTAAATAATAAATTAGTCTTCTCCACTTGACTTCTCACTCATTGGACTAGTGTGTTGTCTGGTCATGCTACTCTCCCGCCGTTGATTTGTCTGGTGGTCATAGTGATTTCTTCGATCGTTGGTAGAGTGACATTTATGGGAAGATTTACATGTGTTGCTTCCATGTCCTGTGGGTTCAGTTGGGGCTGGCCTATTCAAGAGTTCCTCAAAGTGTTCTACCGGTCTGTCCCTCTGTTTTTGGATCGCGGCGATTAACTCAGCTTCTTTGTTCTTGACTGGTCTCTCTGGTTTACCATATCTACCTGCTAGATTCTTTGTTGTGTCATATAGTTGTTTTATATTTCCTTCTGTTGCAGAATTTTCCGCTGTTGCCGCTAGCTCTTCCACATATTTCTACTTGTCGGCTCTAATGCTCTTCTTCACTTGTTTGTTTGCTTCTGTGTATTCAGCTTATGCCTTAACTTTCTTTGCTGTTGTTCGGCTGATATTGATTGAATGCTCCTTCCTTTAATCTTATCCAGTGTATCAACAGTGATCTATCCCTTGTGATGGTGCTTCTTGTGGCGCAGAACCTCATGACATGTTGAAGTGATTGCCTCTTTTATCCCTTTACAGTTGTTCATCATAGTACCTTTTTCTCTCAGTAGATTCTGTAAGGCTTGGAACCTATTGTTGAGAGTTATGTTGAATTGGTTGAGTTTGTCAGTATTCTGAAGGAAGGCTGTATTGAATCTTTGTAATTCTGTTTGTCCAGTTGTCCACTGCTTCTTTACCCTCAGTTTAATCTTGACAACAATCGGTTGGTGGTGATCTGAAGCTATGTCAGCTTCTCTCCTGTTTCTGACGTCTTCCATTAACCTTCTGAATTTTCTAGTGATGCAAATAAGATCGATCTAATTTTGTTTTGTATGATCCGGTGGGATCCATGTATCTTTGTGTATGTGATTGTGTGGAAATATTGTACAGTGTGTAAACATTTTGTTGAATGCACATAAATTTCCAAATCTCTGGTCGTTCTCCTTTTGTTCCAGTCCATGTCGTCCAATGGTATCTTGGTTTCCGGTTTTTTGAAGAACGCTTCGACAATTCTGTATCCATACAATCCCCATCACATATGTGTTTTTCGCGTTTTTTGACATTATCAGTGCAAATCCTTGTGTGCGCGAAGCATTATCTTCTATATGACATGAGTACAATATCAACTCTCCCGAAGATAACTTTTTCTGTCCAGCTTGGGTTCAATGGGTTTTACTTATTCTGAGCACCGTGAAGTTGTATCTCCTCATTTCTGGTGTCAATTGATTAGTTCTTTGAGTTTCCCACATTTTCTGAACATTACATGTACCTATATTAATTATTGCTCTAGTTGTTAGAATGGTCATCGGCCTCATGATTTCCGAAGAATCTCCTCTTTCACCATGAGGCGTTATAATTCTTCTGAATGAATACCCTTCAACTCCCAGGACAGAGTCTAAATGGATTAAATAATTTTTCCTGGTTAGCATTTTTTTAGTAAAACCGTTTTCTACGTGATGGTGCTGCTGACCTCATGCTCAATCCTCTTCCTTTATCCTAGCTTGGGACCAGCAGTAACTCTATAAGAGTTATAGACGGAGTTCTGTATCCGTACAGTATGGTAATGACTTCATCTTTCTGTTCCATTGAATTCTTACTAATTCTTTCTAAAATTGCCATTGTTGGTTTCATATGAGGTTTTCCTCCCTAATCATTTTAAATTTTA
>NC_031497.1:15018684-15036651 GCF_000237925.1 Schistosoma mansoni
TGTCAGTAATAGAGTTTAGGACCCTTAGAGGGTGCACCAAACAAAAAAACCCAAGACCACAGACTTTGTAGGGAATAATGTACACCGGCAGCACGGAAAAACACCAAGGGCAGGGCGGACAGCACCGCAAGAACAGTTTAAAGAATTTTAAAGTTATAACTGTCTATTTACTATTCGAAAGATTTGTAGTTTTAAACTTTTTAAAAGGAGAAACATTGAAACAGAATTAGTCTAACTTATTCCGAAAAAAAGATGAAAGAGTGAAGAAATATCTTAATGGGAATATTTGATTTCTCCAACAAATATTTCTGTTCTTGTTCTGGTTATATAAACCAACTAACTAACATTTAATCGTGTTAATCATCAAAGTTTCAAACATAGACCACCCAGTTGAAGGCGGAAAGGGAATTTTTTAGATGTACAACGGATTAACTTGGTAAGATAAACATCCGACGAACTATGATTAACACCCTACTCAAATTTTGCAAAATACCATATTGTTTACCTACTAAGTAGATTGACTTTTTCTCTCAAACATCTTTGACTAAATATAAACACCTCTCTATGAATTACAACTAGATGATTACAGTTATAGTATGAATGTAAATGAAACGACAAACGAAATAGAAAGTAAAGACTGAAATATAACAACACCAAGAACACTGACGACAATCATCTAAATTTATACAAATACACAAATAAACATAATGAACTAATCTTTAGAATTTTGTAGAATTCTAACAACAAAATAAAAATAATGGAAAATGACAAAATGTAAACAATTATTATTATTATCGTAGTAACCGATTCTCTCAATTTAGTCGGCATAATTATCAAAAGAAAATTATATCAAAGGAAACCGAATAGATAAATTTGCTAGTATACATAATGTGAACCATTTTCTACTTTAATAAATATACTTATATATGAGAAATTTATGTGAGTTTTTACTTTATTAATGCTGGTCAATATGTTTTGTAAACAAATTTGAAGAGAACACAAACATACATACATACATACATACATACATACATATAGATATATAAATGGAAAAGAAAACGGAACAAAAAATAATAATAAATATGGTGACATTAACTGGATCTAGATAAACGCTTTACTAAGTACAAAATTACACAAACAAAATTAGTGTACACATGCAAATTTGGTGTTTATATATACATACATACATATATAGATATACAGTTGAAAATAAATTGTGAGTAGTATAATACACATCTTTATCATTTTGTATATGTACACATGTGTGTGTGTGTATAGTTGTGAGAAAACAAGAAACAACTATTCTGTAAATAAAACTTCTTTTTTTTCCTGACTCACTTCTGTTTATTAATAAATTAAAAATAAAAAAAATAAATAGAATTTTATTATTTTTTTTTAAAGAGTAAACAACAGTAGTAGTTTTCAATGAGTCTATTCATGTATTGCGCCAAAAAAAAGATTAATTTATAACATACATTTGGTGTTTTCTTTTTATTATATAGCATATAGTTGATATTCTATAGAATATTTATTACAAAATTTGTATTTCGTGTATTGTACTTCATTTTTGGAAATGAATTTCATGTTTGTATGTTAAATAAAAACCAATTAGAATATATATTTGAGTAGAATTAAAAGGTGATAAATAGCAATTCATGTTTTGTATGAATAAACATACTCTCCCCCCTTATCTCCCCCCTATCCCTGTCACTCCCCCATCTCTCTCTTAAGAATTAATTTATTTATTTCAAATATTATTTTGTTTATTTATTGTTAATAACTATGATAAATAAATAAATAAATTGGTAACTTATTTAGCTAACAAGTTGTATTTTAGTTTCTCATGTGTTAATTTCGTTATATTTATTCATTTATATGGATGATAAATCAAGTATGTTTGCATAAATTTGTTGAATTGTATAAGCTATTAACCTATAAAATAATAAAATTTATTATTATTTATTTTAATTGTATGAAAATGATAATCTAATTGTTAGATAGTATTAACAATTACATTTACTATTGTATATGTTTGAACTGACTCGGTATTAAAAGATTAGAGACTAATGGTATATATATAAATGGATGCCTGTAATGAAGGTTCCAACTGAACGTTTAAAGATATCAATTTTTGTGATGATAAAATTATTCCTTATTGTTGCGTAAAAATGACTACATATATAAGGCTGTCAATTGTTTATCATAATGTATTCGATTAAAATGAGCGTGATGCTAACTTTGTTGCATGGTTGATTTAATTCGTTTTCTCATAAGTGATACAATGTATGGAGTGACTAATGGGTAAAGGACAACAAATTCATACTATGACTGAATAATTTCAAAGAATATTATCAGATAAATAAGGTGCAGTCAGTAGCTGAAAGCGTAGTTATTAAGAAATAGCTTAAAATATGCATATGCCCAGCTGGTTTTCAACATTGCGAAGATTAAATAACTCGTAACTAGCTTTTGTAAGCTGAAGATATTACGATATTCACTAAGTTTGTTCGTATTTGTTGCTGAATAACACCACATATGTCAGTGTACATATTTAGATATGGTATAAACGGCAATGTAATTAATGCCTGGGTTTTAAGCGCAGGTTTGGAGGGATGGAACATATTTTGGGTCCGTCGTTCCAGAAGCTTTCAAACAAAGAGCTACTTGTTAACACTTGAAAAGAGTAAAAAAGGCAGAAAACTGATCAGTATCTAACATTATCCTACAGAATAGAGAATTACTATGTTAAACTGGTATCCGAACATTTTTTATGGAACCTTAGGTGATGTATTGATATAATGAGCCTCATTACCTTAAGACTTTAGCAGATATGAGTCAAAATAGATACCAGTAACCACTTCGCTATAGTTCTCTACAGAATTCCTCATAAACAGTAAGATTTTTTCCAAACCGTATGAAATCTGTCTTGTGATCCCACTCATAACGTATTTTATAGTCCTCTTATTCTTATTTTTCCTGAAGTAACATTTTGCACTTCGTTACTACACAATATTGTTTTCGAGTCTATTTTGATGTATGCCTTATCTAGATATTCCAAGGTCATTTTAACCCGAATTAAACAAACAGTAGGGAGACAACTTTGATCACATTAAGCATATGTAAGATGTATATTTGCATATTGAAATGTAAGCCTATTGCGTAGCTGTCCACTCTGTATTACTCTTAGTTTCTGAAACATTGATTTCGAAGATGAAAATTATGTTTCGGCTACTAATATCGCTTTGAAGTATTGTTCACGTTTAACTAGTAATGATGAGGTTATAGGTAAGTTAACAGCTAGAAATGATAAAATAACCGATGAGATCATTGTCCTTTAACAACTAAAGTGATTAGAATTTATTTTTTAATGATTAGAGGTAACTGAAAGCAAACCATTAACCTAAGTTTCGTGTCGGTTGACTGACTAATGCATTGATTAGGATTCAATTACGTGTCAACCAGCTTTACAGTCTGTGATGTTACCATTGTTATATTTGAGCTCCAACTCTTTACCTCCTGGACTGAGATGCTTACATAAATTAGTCACTAAGTAGCAACCAACATCGTATTTGTTTAACCCCCAATTTCGACCACATTCTACCAGTCTGTATTTTTTATGTTCAGCTAAAATGTTTAAAGCAGGATCTAGCATCATTCCGGGACGATGTGAACTACTATGTTAAGTCATGTCGCAAGGCACAAATCTTGTAACTGAAGTAGACGATATATCTGTAAATCAAGCTTAGGGAATTTCGAAAACCGTAATTTTGGATGCTGGAATAATTTGACCCACTCTTTATCGTCATTTTAGATATTAGTTCATAATTCCTATTCCTTAATAATATTTGTCCTTTCCGAATCCCACTTTACACGTCGAATTTCCTTTACCACTGATACTAGCATTAATTTGATTTCTTTATTTTTCGTCTTACCACTTTTTTTCCTCGTTTACCTGTCAGTTAATACTATATTTTTGTTCGACTACATTGACTACCTTTAAGATGTTTATTATGATCTAAGTGTATTCACAATATTAATTGTCATTTGGTCAATAAAACAGTAAACTGAATATTGTTATTATTTGTTCTGTTTCGTTTTACAAGACAGACCAATTTTAAACGGAAAACAGTTTAAACGCAGACAGTAGTCAATAAATACTTTACCAAAATATAAGACTCCTTAGTAGTGTGTACTTGGAGCTCCCTCCACTAATCTACTCCAGGAGCTTTTAGTTATGCAGTGAATCGGTTTATATTTCCACCGTATCAGCAGATTATGTCTATCTTATTCCGGTAATAGCTAAATATCAACTCTCTCGGATTCTCATCAGAACGCTTAGAATTCTTTTCTAGGTCGGTAACTAGTAAATACTCGGTTATTATTATTACTGTTATTATTATTAAGATGGAAGATCTAATTTCAGCATATAGCAGCTGTACGGTACTCAAGTGCCCACATTGTGATCTAGTTAAAGCAACTTCATGATATAAACTATTTTTCATTTGAAAAATCTCAACATACCTTTCATCCTAGTGAATAAATTCATCATACTAACAACCATAAATTGATTTAGTATCATACAATTTACACTGTTTTACCACACAAGACTTTTTTTTAGATACATAAATTTTACATATATGTATTTCATTAATAATTAAGTTAAAACAATGTGCTTTTTCACATTATGTTGTTTCTAACCCTAAATAAGTAACTTGTACATTGACTAATTACCATTATGATGAATTGTTATCTTATGTCGGAGATAAAAAAACAAAAAAAAAATAAGTCACTATATTTCGAAAGACAAATCATCAAACACTAAGTGTATCCATAAACAATAAGTGTATGCTTTATCATACCCTTCTGTTTTTCATTAATATGCTAATTTGTATCATTTGGACTAATTTTTAAATAATACCTATCCGATTAACATCATTTCAAAACCCTTTTCCATTCCCTAAGAAAACATTATCAACTGAAAGAGAACAATAACAAATGAATTAAAAGCAGATTAAATGATAACGACTGAAAGTACAGGATAAAATAAAACATACCATCTTTGTCCGATGATAAATGCATATAGATATATACATAAGTTTATAATTCATTTTAACACTTTCAAGTATACGGTAAATCTAATATAGATGGTTTCTGTGGTTTCTATGAAGTAAATAATTTTATGAATAGTGATGTTGAATTCTATTTGTACACAACTAATGGTATGTTATTGAAGGTGTTGCATTCACTAAAGTAAATAATTGAATGAATGAATATGTATATGTAGTTTAATACTGGTATGTCAAACTTTATCTACAAAAAAACTTTATATATATTAATATGGTTAATCCTTTTCTATATCTGATAAAAGGAATAAATTTATGTTATAAAAATTAAGTTTCCGAATCAATTTATCATTAGTTAATTGATATTATAAAAGGAACTTAGTTTAAAAACAATCTGGTTTCCACGTGGGGTACTGATTGAACTGAAGTTATTGTATAAAAAAAGAAAAGAAATATGAATTGAAAGGAGTGAATTATATCTGACTAAACAATCAGTTTTCTTAACAACTAATCTTTAAACAAAGTTAATGGTGGTCCATATAAATGAAACATTCTGTTTGTTAATTAATGATAACATTATATTTTCTAATTGTATTTTTTAACGTTGCTTATAGTCAGATAAATATTGTATTATAACAAAGAACTCATATTTGTTTTGGTCCTTATTAACTCTTTCTTTTTTATTGAAAGAAACGCAGTATTAGTGCATCCAAATATAAAACTTGGATCACAAACATTTAGGAACAATAGGAACAATAACAGGGCGGATTAGCATGCATATAGCAAACAATTCTCTTTGAACCTAACACATAACAGTACTGTCATGCACTGTCCCATCGCCTTTGAAAGATCAGGCAACCCGAAAGTCCTGAAAACACTATCAGGGAATACAACAGGCTAGGTACCCCTAAACTGAAACTCTATCAAATTAAAAATTTAAGAAACAGTATTGGTTTCGTTTTTGAAAGTCATTCTCATCATGATATCCTGAATGCAGTATCAGTTTCTGACACACCTATTCAATATAATATCAAATAGTTGATCTATTCTTTAAAATTACTCAATAGTTAACATTCGTTTAGCAAATTTTAAACTGTTAGTAAAGTGTTATTTTCGTAATTTTTTGTAATTAATAGGTATATACTCCTACTATAGATAATATTATTTATGAAGCTAACTTTCATTGACATATTTCAAGTGGTTTGTTTTGTTTGAAAACTTTAGATTCTAAACACCAGAACGACAATCTAACTAAAAGTAGATATTCGTAGTTCACTCTAATCACTTGGGTAATGATTATATGATACAATAATATCATAGCTCAAGATAAGTGTAATAGGGATGTAGATCTAATAAAAGAAACTGAATTCAGTTCATCAAACTAAGATTATTTCAATATTAATAATAGATTCGAGTATAACTAAGAGTTTCATAATAGTCAGTTGCAAACTATTGACTGTGGATTCTTAATCTTTCCCATGTTGTTTACTTTAAATAACAATCGTCATCAACGTTCAACGTAGAATATTTGTGTTTATTTCTCTCGTAATTAAAAAAAACTTTTTTTCGCGAATTTGTGTGTAAAAAATATAACTCAAGTGACTTAATACGGAACTTTTTTTCGTATCATTGTAGTGTTGTCTACTTATATCCACATAAGTAGTATATGGTGATGGTCAGACATAGAATGTATTTTGGCAGAAGACCGATAAGGAAAGAACTGAAATGAAGCGCAATTGGTAGGAAAACGCATGAACAATGAAATTAAAGAAGATGAACTGGTATTTACAAAAGGAACAGTGAAGATTGAGACAATTGATTGTTATTTTGCAAATTAACTGTTCATTGTATGGTTATCAGAATTTGGTGAGATAGTCTGTAATTTGTCCTTAAATACATTCGATTGTTCTCACCCGCTTTCTGTTCACTACATTACAACAGTTGACGTAGTAATAAGATTTATTATGCAGTTTCTCCTCAAAATTAACAAATACTCAGATATTTTGAACATTAATTTCAAAAACAAACTGATATTATTTAATGGGAGTAGCTATGTGAAAAGCTGATACAGTATCAAAATACCCTCTGTTCCTTGTTAGAATCAGGTAAAGAAATATTGAGCCCAAAGATCAATAAACTCAATAATTATTGAATCCAAAAGAAAAACAAAACAGTAAACTAAAAGAACAATAGACAACTATTTCGTAAAAGTTTAATATTGATAAGAAAGTTTGATCCATGACATCATATTAAATCAAATCGTGAACCATTACAGTTAGAAACTAGACAAGATGATTAGGATTTCGTAACCCAATTAATTAACCTACCAATTTTCAGTTGATCTTCAAAAAATGAAGTAAACTATGATAAATTAAAAGAAACTTATCAAGTAATTGGGAAAAAAGATAAAAACGTAACCACATTATTTATTTGGTAAACAACTGTATAACAATATGACTAAATGTATTCGGTTGATTTATCCATACATACATATATGTATATAGAAATAACTGGAAAAAAAATATATATATCTTCCTGTATACACCATTGCGTTCATATTAGCTTGCTTTCTTTTGCTCTTGATTATTGATACCTACACACAATAATGCACATATTTTTGTGCATGCGTAAATATTAATGATCTATTCAAAAACAATAATAATACTTATTTACTACTATTTTTTGGATTTCAGTAGTCCACGTTCATCGTCTTTTCTCAGTTTCTATTGATCTGCTCACCCTCAACTTTTTTTAATGTATGTAAAGTGTGCATATCTTTGAAATATATATGAATAGGGAGAAAAAAAGTGTAAAATGATTTCTATCAAATAAACATGAAAAGTGTATGTGCATTGGGTGTTAGGGTTTTTAATTATATATTATTCGTTTTAGTCATTTAATGCTTTTATGGTATTATCAAATTTAATAAAGTCGATTAGTCTGAAATTCATCTCCATATTCTTCATTCTATTTTTCTTTTCCTCAGTTTTATCTGTTATCAATAATACACGGACACCAATAATTATAATAATAATATCAAAGTGAAGAACAGTACCACTAACGGTTCCAATCCAGTTGTTATAATTTAAATGTTAGAAAAATAATGCAGTGTAATATAATGAGAATTTTCCCTTCAGTAATGCGGCATCATCATATATAATGCTTTGATCATTGTAAGATGGAGAAAAGAAAGTATTAAGTAAGTGTACGTATCAGTTTGTACATTCTACTGACAATATATATATATAAACTATATGTATGTATGTAAATTACAATACCTATCACAGCAACTGTGTACTTTCTTTCTACTTTCAACTGTAAACTATTTTCGAACGGTGTTCTTTTTTTGAAAAAAATAGGAACTAGTCCTCTTTTATCTGAAGACATAAACTAAACTGAACAAATAAAGGCCTATATTTTTTTTTGCTTCGTAAAGAAAGAGAAAAGAGTGTGATTAGTGAGGTTAGTGATTCCTTTTTCTTCTTCTACTACTACTATTATCACCACTATTGTTACTACTGTTATGATGATTATTCTAAACATGATTTCATCTTGAATTAAAAGTGTCTTAACAAAATTTTGTATTGTTTTATATTCTATATTCTTTTAGTTAACTTGAAAAACGACATCAGCATCGACGGTAGTAATAATAATAATAACAAAAATTATAACGAGATAACAAAAGTCAAACACATACTATTTCGTTTGGACAACCTGTATACATACTTTATAGTATATAAATAGACATAATATATATATGATTAGTATAGTCATACATGTACTTATGCATAAATGACTTCTGTTTATTACTCACTTTTTCTTTGAAAAAAAAGAAGAACTTAGCACAGAATATTATAAATCACTTTTTACCATGTCAAAATTAATAATAGCAAGAAAATTGAAGATAATTATGAATTTTCTTAATATATATTGAATAGATTACGCGGCCACATGCTTGCGCACTCTTATATATACATGCATACAGGCGGTCTTAACTTCACTTTGTTCTTTCTAATATTTATTTTTTCTATGGCTTAGATACTGTGCCGACGGTTTATGTGTGTTTATCTGTCTATATTGGATTTGTACAAATATCGGTACATATAACTATATATATACATACATACATATTTTGCATAATTTTTAAATTATTAAAATCTACCGAGATTGTCCTTCACTTTATACAAAGAAAATAGTTGAAAAATTAAAAAAGAAACACAGTTAAATAGTAAATAAGTTATCGTTCACACAATTGAAGTAGCCAAGAATGTAATAGTTAAATCCATTTGTTATTAATAATTAAAAAAATGGACAAAATCATATGGGATATTAAAGTCAAATTAATTACCACCTTTATGGAAAGAAAAGATCTAATTAATTCAATATTTTATGTGTAAAATTCGTTGAACATTTAAAAATAGTACCAAATTCATTTTTTTTTGTAAAAGAAGACATTTCAACTGAATTCAGTTTACCGAAGATTATGACAAAGATAAGTCGGTGAACCAAAATAACTCTGAGAGACGATTGTAAGTTAGATACTAAGTGAAGTGATCACATGATTATTAAATGGGATAAAAATAGTCTCAGAACATTTAAAATTGTATAATTTTGACTGGGACATTGAATGTGGGAAACAAAAGTATCGAAAAGAAATATTATTCATATCTTGACTTAAGGTTATCTTTGTTCAGTTGGTTTTGTCAAGACTATAATTTGTGGACGGAGCAATGAAATTTAAGATATCGCCTTATGGATTTTTGTGTGGAATTCACTTTCCTGTACGACGAGATAAATTCTGGCATTGTGACTGGTGTCAGTTAACAATGGAAACCCTAGCTCCAAGTCCTTATCCTAACTTTTAAACCTGTCTTATGATACCATTTCTTACTGTGATTCATAAAACTATTTTGAACCTATTAAGTGGTTGGGGTTTCTCAAGGACACCAGAATATACTTGAAAGGTCATTTATTTGAGTCAATGCTTCTAGTGTAATTCCTATGTATCTGACTTTCAGTGAAATTTAATTATATTGATCAATTCAATGTGACACATCACAATTCCTTAGTTTGATAGTTTCTAACTGATAATCACTGAACATAATCGGTATATAAGCGAATAAATTTAAACGTGAATTATTCTTTCCTGGTCTCTGTTGATTAGATCTTCTATACAAGATTTGAGTTTTGAAGTTGCTGGGAATGGGTAAAAATATACAAGTAGTATTCTGGTATCGAAAAGTAGTTAGGAGTTATAACTGTCAGAGCAACAACTTGAATTAATGCAAACGTTTATCAACTCCAAGATGATATTCTAAACAACATCCTCTGTTCTTATTTTGAGTGAGGCACAATCAATAGAAAATACTGTCCACAGTTCATTTGTAAGGAACCGAATCTCCTCGTTGTTAGTGCTAAGGACTGCAATTAACCAATCTCTTTTGAGATATTTGAATCCTGTATGGATTGCCTAGATATTATTATCAGTCACAAGCCTTTTTATGTAGAGATGGATAGTGGGTATTTACAGCAATCAGGACACGCATTTCATCCTATTCGGTACTCGTCATCTGGATGCACTTGCATCTCAGTGTTGAAGTTCACTTCTGGACTCAAAAGCAGTGCCTTTAGCTTCAAACCCCAACACTTCATCAATAATTCGGTCAGGGTAAATGAATCCCAAAAAAGACTGAATAACTGTAGCCTTTAACACCAGCAACGGGAAGGTTTGAAGCCATACAACTGAATTACAATTCATTCCCGTTGCACAAGCCAGTGGCTATCTGGACTCAGTAGACGAGTGTATGAAGAATTGAGGTTTAAACGAAAGATAATGGGTTCAAGTCCAGGAGTGAAAATCAACACTGAAGTCCAGGTTCAGCCAGGTTACAAGTCCTAAATAGAATTAAACGCGTAGCCTGGATTCAACTGCTAGCCAACATTCATCTCTGCCTGAAATTAGTGCCTACAATTTGGTTGAACTTATATGTGTTTTTGAAGCCAATGGAACTTTTAACATATGACTGTGGAGACACGAAGACCTCTTTAAAGTTTACTTGGCTCCTTGAAACAACGTTTGGAATGTTCGTCCATTACCTGAGGAACATAGTTCAGCAGAACTAGACAACTACTACAACCTCGTATTGCCTCAAAACCCACATTGTAGAGTGTTCAATGAGGAATATCAGTCTTTCAGTCAACAATTTGGGGTAACTCGTCACTACCTAATACTCGGTGACATGAGATAAAGTTAATGATAAATAAGAGTGACAATTTCCTGACCCCTTTTGGTTTTATAAATACAGTACATGAACAATTAAAGGCTAAATCTCCAACAAAAGATTAATTCAAGTTAATAAATCATATTCGAAGTTTACTATCTCTTATATTTACAGATATAAGGACTTTGGGACTAACTCCTTAGACAAGATGCAAAATTAACATTGAACTGTAAATGAGTAAGGATGGTCATTGAGCTTGCGACTTAGTGCCACATTTATTCTCCTTGGTTTTCAGGGAGGTTCAGATCACTTAGAAATAAACCAGACACCCCCTATTCCTTCATCAAGTTTAAAATTAAAGAAATTCCTACAAAAGTCCCCTCACTCTATTTGCTGAAGTTGCATGGGATGGAATTTCAACAATTTTTCCTCTTCCAAACAACAATGACACTGCCATTGCAAAGCAATCGATAATAAAGATGGTTACTGTCTGACCGAGAGATTTGACAGAACATGAGATCGATTCACATCTAACACAGCAGCGATATTCCTGAGTTCACTCGGTAAATGTCTAATAAAAATAAGGGAGAGAGAATGTTTTTGAGCTCATATATATATATATATATATATATATATATATATATATATATATATATATATATATATATCAGTATCGGGTTGTGGAGATCATTTAATTTTACTGAAATCATAAACTGGTCATTGTTAGACCGTCATTAAAAAGCTGGAGGCCTTGGATGGCCATTTAGTCCTAGTCTGGGGCTACTCAGTCCCTCTATGGATGCGCAATGCTGAGGCATCCCATACTAGGACAAAATGGCCGCTCAGTACTCCCAGGTTTTCAATGGTGGTCTAACATTGATCCATTCATAATTTATTTCTATTAATTGTTCGTCTTATCGATTTGTTTAACTTAATTCAACTTGTAATTAACTGAAGAAATATAATATATTCATACATATATCTTGTTATAAGTCTGTTTATTCTTCCTTATATGGTTTCAGTATTTAATCAGCATCAGTGGTATAAAACTCACATGTCATAATAACTATTTAGACTTAATTTATATAAATAAATTTCAAAAAACAACAATATTTATATACAAAGATGGATAGTGGCTAGCAGGGGAATCCCGCACACGCGTTTCGTCCTATTTGGGACTCGTCAGCTGGATGTACCTGTATATTTACTTACGTCAATATTTATTGATAGACGATTCGTTTTATACATTAGGTCAGTTATTATTAATATTTTTATTACTTGTAAAGGTCAGTGTAGACTTTAGTAGTTTTAAAATTAAATGTATCACAAATTAAACGTTCAGATGAAAAAAAGAACAGTTATGGATAGTTAGAGCATGAATACTTATTTCTTTTTCAATTTTACTACTTGCTTGTAATACTTGTGAATTAAGGCTAAATCGATGCAATACGCACAGTATGTACATAAGAGACTGATCAATTGCAGTCCTAAACATCAATGGGAATATTCAAACAAACAATACCAAGTGAATTTAATTTTACTACAGTTTTTCTTTTTCATATAAGAAAGCAAGCAACCAAACATGTTCATTCGGTAAATGACCTTAATTTTGTTATGTATATATGTGAATTGTTTTATAATAATTGTAAATATGTATAGGTGAAGGACAAATAAAATGTTTATATAATAAAAAGGTAACCTCTTATTACTTTAGATTAGAAAACAAAGAAATGAATTTATGTACCTTTATCCTACTTATAATGATGATAAATGTATTTTAAAAGGCTATTTTTCGAAACGATAATTCATAGGCATTTTGTCCTATTTTCAGACTCATTTGATGTATGGTACTATGAATGTAAAGTAAACACTTCTGACTTCAAAAACATGGTAGCAGTCCACAAAGTCATTAACAATTTGAAGGAACCCTGTAGATAGTCATTATTTCAACACTGAGCTGGCTGGCATTAGTATCTACGAAACCCCTTCTTATAATGACATAAATGTACGTGTTTTTCATATCTCTATATATCTTTTTTTGAAGTATAGTATAACACTTCATACTTGATTTCAAGCGAACATAGTAAGAACTAGGTTCGCTCTCTGAGTTTTACTATGATTATTAATACAGTTCTTTCAAATCCCTTGATCAATATTGCGATAATTTCTTCTCTTCCTATTTATATCGATTGTAACAACTTGGATCAATGTTTATTTGTGTCAGATAGTATGTTAGTTATGACTGAATGAATTTTGAATATACTATCTGTAGTAAATTGTAATTTAAGGTTTAATCTGGAGAAAATTAGGTGAAAATTGTGTAGTAAACAACTCTTTTTCCAAAAGCTACCTTGGAAAACATTCAGTTAAAAACAATTTCGTATTATCACTTAGCTTATTAACTATCTTACTTTTTATTTTTAACTGCAACCTAACAATCCAACTGACTTTCAGATTTTACACTTAAATTTAGCTTTATACGATTCACCAACAGGCTGACAAAACTTTTTATCTACATTTATATCTCCTGCTACATTTAACGGGGGAAGGGAATGTAATAATCGTCAAATATATGTAGAACAATACTAAGTGAAATACTTATGCAAATTTCCAATAAAAGTTAATAAGAAACTTTTGTTTACTTAGTTTACAGCTAAATGCGCTAAAACTATCCTATTCCTAATAAAAAAAGGTATATCTCTAATTTACCGACAACTATGAGAAACCTTACACATCGTTTTAATGTGTTCGAATTGATAAATAGTGTTACATTATATACTATTGAACATTATTCATTATATAATATAATATAGTGAAAATTCCCAATTTGACATTTGGTAAATAAAGAAGGACCGAATCAAATGAAGAAATTTCTTTTCAATTAGTTTTTTATAATGGCTCTACACTAATATATATGATTTACAATAATTAAATAACACTCATGGAGTAGATACGTTATGTAATAATTATATAATGACATCGATTATAAACTAACATTAATTAGAAGAGAAGGATTAATACTAATCAAAGTTATTATTCGAAAATCAAGCAGTTGCTACTTTGCATAATATATAAAAGAAGAAGAAAGAACTAACAAAACATTTTGATGAATGGTCAGTTATATAGTAGTTATGTAAGAATCAAGAGACGAATGTTGAGAATAAATAAAATACAAAAATAGAAGGAATACGAAAATTATCTACCAAAGTTCTGCTATAAACTCCGCCATACCGATGGCCAAGGTAGCAAGAGTGTTTGCATAAACTTCTTTTGAATATAAAGGTTCGGTTTATGAACATGGATTGCGTTGACTTCAGAAGTGTGCAAAAGACGAACTCGTAAACCATGAGGTAAATTTGATGGAATATGGTAGATAACCTTAAAAGTTCAACTTGAAGACCTGTGTCCACCAAGTGATATATATATATATATATATATATATATATATAGTGGCTTGAGCATTTGTAAGGTTGAGACTGAAGACTTTATTTAATCAGTTTCTACTGGCATGAGTGCATCTTAGGCAAGTTGCCTCAACAGTGTCTTTAATACAAGTTTTAGTAAAAATGGATAAATACATACTATTAGAGAATGATCAAGCGTAGTCCTTAACCTCAGCAATTGGAACACTCGAGCCATCACATATATATCAAGTTGAGAACTTATGATATGTTCGACAGTCGTCACAGTCTGATACTGATATTTACTCTTCCTGCATAAGAGCTCAACCTGTCACTTGTATGATAAAACCCAGTATGAGTAAGAAGTTTCTACTGAGTGATTCGAATCCAAATTTGTGCACAAACTCACTCATTATTATAGATGTGTGTCTCCCGGGATGATTAAGCCTAGTTTTAGCCAATATTGCGCACTCATAAGCATCTCACTTATTAATGGGATTGAACTAATACGTTTGTTAGTTCATCCTATCATCTTTCCTTCTTGAAAAGTAAGTCAGACTTTTGGATTTAGCTGCAGGAACTGAAGTGCGGGTGGGGTATGTCAGAAAAATTACATGATATTCTAGTCAACTTTCTTCGAACAGTCGGATTGACTTGATTAACCAAAAAAATGGTAAACGACAACTATCTAGGACAATTTGTAATTAGTTTCACTGTCTGATATAAACATTACCACAAATTTTCTTTTGCCTTAATGAAGACTTTATTAAAGTTGCCAACGAAATAAAGTGACAGAAAAACCATTCAATATTAGTCTTCGTCCAGATATATCATTATCCTTATTTTAGAGTTATTTAGGGTACAAAGATTTTATAGAATGAATGAAAGATGAGCATAAAAATGCATGTATAAAATGAAGATATGAATTGATTTGTATTTTACTAATGAGGTGAACATAATCTGAAGTCGAAAAGTAATTTGAACAAAAGAGGGTATGCCGTCTGCTGAATATAAGTCTGTAAAAAAAAATCGTCGCTTAACTACTTCCTCAGTTAATATTTTTACTCTGGCAGCCTATGTGATTCGTCCTAAAATATATTATTTGGTAAATATACTACTAAAAACCGAATTGAGTAGCTACTTAGCATACTGAAAATAATTCAGTTAAGAGTGGAAATTTATTCGGTTTATGAATAAATAACTTCACAAATTACTGTAGCCATAGTTTTTATTATTCAACTTAGATAAATCCTCAGTTATATAAGCATATATAATTTTGTTCTTTGTGAAGAAACTACTGAATTAACATAGCTAATTACAAACATTATCAATCTAACTTTATGCTTTGTAGAAAATCGCTAGTTTTTCTATTTGAAATGAGTCATAATCACAGTACAGTGGAATTTAATTGAATAGAGGGTCAATTTTTATCTATTTTTACTGGGAAAATACGAAGAAATTTCCTAAAAAATGGGACGATTAGCATAAAGTGAGAAGTGTTCTGTGAAAAATGACTATTTTATTCACAATTTTGAACGTCCAGCTTTACAGTATAACTACAATGTCGAGAAAACTTTTATCATAATTTTGCTTTGAATACTAAGCAGCAAGTCGAAATATCATAATCGTGATACTTACGGTTTAAACTTCAAACGATAGACTCCAACCAATATGGAGGAGTTCATTCCCTTTATTAATACAACTAAACTTTATTGAAGTCAAACCAGCGGGCTATGAACTCGAAAGTAAGGTTTGTTGACCATTTTTTAAACACAGACTACATTATCAATGTATTTTAATAACGTATTTAGTGGAATCTATATGATTTATGTTTTAATGGGAAGGTTTTGGAGTGCGGTGAAAGTGTATATCTAGTTGTTACTAGTTTTGACAACAAGGACTATTTGTACAAGATTCACTCTGCTCTTTCTTCTGACTACTTAACACCCTAAATATTCACTTGAGAATAATTAATAACAATTATCTACTTTTCATTTAAAAAGTTGTTTCAAAATGGAGAACAAATAAATATACTACTGAAGTCAAAACAAGTAGTTGTAACCCCCTGAATTCAATTTCCAAACAATGGGTTGTTAGTTTACACATTCAACGAATTGAATATTACATAGTTCACATCAAAGTTATCGTTACCGTTCACTTCAATGGGTATTGAATGACCGAGATTCTGATTTACAAGTGTTTTGTAACTAACTGGCTTAATATTCTCCTGCATGGATTACTGAATAATATTGTATATAAGTTTGAATGGTTGATAGGTATGCATTTAAAATTCAATAAAAGTGAATTCACACTGTTTTTAAGACCAATTTTCACATTTAACAATTTACCACACCTTAACTATCGGTATATTTTTGGAACATTTACAAGGTTTAAATCTATACAGTTAAAGTGAGTATGCTCTAAAGACGAAATCTAAGTCTACGAATCCTGGTGTATATTCACCTGTGCGACAGCCATCAAAAAATGGACTTCCAAGATTAGTTGGTGCACAGATGTTGCTCATTGACGAAGACTATCGGACCACAGAACTAAATGCACAACAACAAGAAAATGTTATCAAAATATTTCATATTTTATAAAAATTCTAAACACAAGATTAACCAATGATACGTTGATTGAATATCCAATCTACAACGTATCACTTCTCTACATTTTATTATAAATAACCTATCCAAGTAATTAGTAATTCACGGTTAAAATTAATTGTTTATTTTTGACATAGATTAAACTCATCTCTTCAATTTCATTATTATTATTTACCATGATTATCTGTCATTCAAAAGTTAGTCATCAAAATATAGAGACATTTCAATCATTATAAATACAAACAATAATTATCTATGTTTATCATTGAATATGATGTTACACTTAAATAGGTACATAATGTATGAGAATTGTAGTGTAAAAGTCTTAAACAAATCGTATTGACATATTAAAAGGTAGTGTACATATATTAAATACAACAAAATGAACTTATTATCAGAAGGGGTTTTGTGGAGATTTAGTATTTTCATAGTTAAAATGCGTGAGTTATTTGAAGCTAGACCACCTGGGAAAACCTGGAAGCACTGGACGGTGGTTTAGTCGTATCTGTGGGACTCCTCAGCAGTGCACATCCAGGACCTCCCCTCGAGAGATTGGAACACAGGACCCACCAGCCTCGCGCCAGAGCACTTAACCGATAGACCAATGCAGTAGGCATCGCGGAAGGTGTTTAGTGTCTAACTCCAACCCACCCATGAAGTTGAGCAACCATCACCA
>NC_031497.1:15036851-15047463 GCF_000237925.1 Schistosoma mansoni
GTTTTCAGTGAGTTCCTATCTCACAACAGATGTGG
Organism: Schistosoma mansoni; assembly: GCF_000237925.1. Lineage (NCBI taxonomy): Eukaryota > Metazoa > Platyhelminthes > Trematoda > Strigeidida > Schistosomatidae > Schistosoma > Schistosoma mansoni. The sequence goes on from NC_031497.1 coordinate 15,036,887, forward strand.
TCTATCGGTTAAGTATTCTGGCGCGAGGCTGGTAGGTCCTGTGTTCGAATCTCTCGAGGCGAGGTCGTGGATGCGCACTGCTGAGGAGTCCCACAATAGGACGAAACGGCCGTCCAGTGCTTCCAGGTTTTCCCTGGTGGTCTAGCTTCGATTGACTCACGCTTTCAACTATGAAAAATGAAATTAACCTGTTAGTATGATATAAATTTACTAAGATGATGATATAATTTATCATTATTCAGTGATGATAAAGTCTGTAGGAGGAATAATTATAACGATGACAGTCAGTAAGATGATGTTTTTATGTTGACTACTTCTGAATGAAGGCTTCAAGATTTGGAGATCTAGAAAAAAGAATGCAACGGTACATAAAGTATACAGATGAACTGAAAATGTTTTTGTGAAACTTTTACTGAATAGTTCTATGTTATGGAGTATTTTCACAGTTGAATTCATCAGTTGATCTAAGCTAGACCATCATTCAAAAACCTGGAAGCATTGAACGACCGTTTGATCTAGATTAGATTGATTCGTTAATTCAACTGTTAGTATTCCCTGTTAGTTTAATATGATTTAACGAAATCAAATGGAAATATTATTTGAATTATTTCTTAGTAGAAACTATCGCTTGAAAAACTAAAGAAAAAAATAAAGGTTTAGAAATAAGAACCCGACATACGTTAATGATGAAATTGAAATAAAATGGAGAAATGTCAGATACCGACAATTCAAGAAATAGTTAAAAATATTACATGTGTGAAGTATTTTTTCCATACAACCAGATCCCTTGATAAATTTAAGCAGATAAAGAATGACAAGGTTATAATAATAAGAAGAATAGGGATACAAAGTGTATGAGTAAACATGGTTAAGATCGATGTGTATTTACATACTGGAAAGTAATAATTCAGAGGTTATGTAAAGGTAATGAAATGAATAAGTGATTAGATAATCGTTCAACATAATAAAATTAACAAATATGTGAACATTAGTGAGATAATGTGGGGGATAAATATCGGGAGATGAAATAAAAAAACAGAGGTGACAGCTGAAAGGTTGGGGATAGGGTTTAAAAAATGGTCCAAAGTTAAAATAGCAGGAGAAGGCTAATCACACCTTTTCTGGTATGCATATATCGGGTCGGAAACATTTGATAGCGATTGCCTCTGACAAGTGGAGTAAGATTGATGTTTTTGTCCGTTATTTATTCTAAATAAACTACTTACATTTACTTCATCTCCACTATCTAAAAGGTATCTAGTGATTACACTTGTAAAGACTTTGTTCCCTTTCACCTACAGACCCCCAAAAAATGTTCGAAAAATTAGTTGAGCCACTTCTCTATCTTTTCTATACACGTCCTACCACAGGTACCTATGGATTCATAAATGTAATTGGAGGTGACGTATTGATCTACGCTTGAATAGTATAACGAGCACTTGGTGTTGTATAGTGAAACCTCTTTTTCAGTGCCACCTTGATTCTTATCCAGTCTTCCTGAAATCTCATCTCCCTTGAACGGAAGGCGGATGAAAAAACTTTTCATTCCAACAGTTGATTCGTTATCATTCTTGCGATGTTCTCCATATTTCGTAAAGCATTTCCTTGCGTATCCATTTTTTATGAGATGCTTTTAAAGAATACCCAACTCCTCATTTACTTTGCCGTTTTGTGCATAATATCCTAACTTTATTGAAGAGCGGAAAGGAAAGTGTGATTAACCTTTCCTTGGAATGGTGATTAGTAGTTAATTTTATAACTTTGATTAATTTTAACTTTTAACCATTTTCTAAACCCTGTCCACAACCTTTCAGCTGTCACCTCTGTTTTTTTTTATTTCATCTCCCAATATTTATCCCCCCACATAATCTCACTGATGTTTATATATTTGTTAATTTTATTATGTTGAGCGATTATCTAATCTTTGAACGAAGAAACTTCTTTTCGATAAATTCTCTTCAGGTTCCACAATTATATATCCAAATTATTAATTCGAAAAAATGGGGATCTTTTAACGATTATCTAATCACTTATTCATTTCATTACCTTTACATAACCTCTGAATTATTACTTTCGAGTATGTAAATATACACTTTCTGTCCATTATTCATCAAACTTTGTTCCTTATCAGGTGTAAACTCAAAGTAATCTACTTCTAAAATCTTGTAAAAGACTCATCATAGTCCTATCTGAATACTTAGTTCCACAAGTATATCTGGATCCGTAAATACTACTCGGAGCATCTTCAGGATGGTACTGATCGACAGTTAAATACACGATAATTTTTGAGTTGCGAGAGAAAATTATTATCAAATTTGAATTCATTAAAACTCTTTATGTTAAACACTCATGTTCACAATAGGAATGATCGATGTGCAGAACACAAAATAATGACTTCTTGAATATTTAACAAGATATAATATTGAAAAAGTCTTTCATTGAATAATTATGCTTGATAGGACTACTTAGAATTTCTTTAATAGATCTAGCATATACTACTTATAAGGGTTAACATAACAAGTGGATGGACTGCAATCTCTCGGCTGATGAGGTACAAATATACGCTACATCGAATATATATATTTATCAAATAATTATTTAATAACCATGTTATTTCAGTATAAATATTCTACCTGATTTACAGCTTATTACCTAAATATATTTCACCTAAATATTATTATAATTATTAAATTGGTGAGAAATTATAGATAAGTGTTGAGTGACAGTTAACTGAAGGTGTAAACATACATATATATTCAGTTTTTTTTAATAATGTACATTGGACAACAGTTGCATACAACTTATTAGACAGATTAATATGAAGTGAAGTGAGAATATAGGTAGAAATGGAGATAACTCTGTAGATACAGTTGTATACCAGTCATATATATATACAATAGGTTTATTGCGCTTCATTAAATTGCAATAAATGATAAAGACATTTTGAAAAATCGAGTTCATATTCATACATCTTTTTAAAAAGTAATTAAAGTAACATTAAACCACAATAAAAAGAATATTTTAGAAGGTATGTCTCAATGTATATATATATATATTTTTTTTTTTTTTTTCTTAATAAAATGATTATATTTCATTGAAATCATCAACCGGTCAGTGTTAGACCACCATTAAAAACTGAAAAGCATTGAATGGCCGTTTCGTCCTGATAAGAGACTATTTAGTAGTACATATCCACGATTCCGCACGCGGTATTCGAACCCAGGATCCTCATTCTTGCGCTCGATCGCTAAACTTTCAAGCCACTAGGACGATATCTGGTAGTATTGTGGTGTGGTCTACTTATATCCATATAAGTAGTATATGGTGTTGGTCAGACATAGAATGTATTTGGGCAGAAGACCGATGAGGAAAGAACTGAAACGAAGCGCAATCGGTTGGAAAATGCACGAACAATGGAATTAGAGAAGAAACAATGAAGATCGAGACTATTGGTTGTTAATTTGCAAATTGACTGTCCATTGTATGGTTTTCAGAATTTACTGAGATAGTCTGTAATGTTTGCTTAAATACATTCGATTGTCCCCAACAAGTGTTCTGTTCACTACAGTATTAATGTCTAGCTTTAGTCGGTCCGCTATATTGAGTGACAATCTACAGTCCTCTTCGGTAAGTAACTGGTTCACACTCATCATGGCTGAACTCCAATTATCATGACATTAGTGTGAGATCGAAGGTGCTGGGTCCGAATCCCGAATGTGGGATGGTGGGTACGCACTGCTGAGGAGTCCCATACTAGGACTAAATAGCCGTCCAGTGCTTTCAGGTTTTAAATAATAATGTAACACTGAACAGTTCATGATTTCAATGAAAGTTAACAATCTCCGCAACCCCATATTGACAATAATATTTGTTTAAGTTTAATATCAACTTTTATTAAGGTGTGAAATAATTTATCGAATAAACTGATAACTTCAAACACAACCGCTAATTTCCTTCAAAAATTACAACGAAAGCTGATAGAATAAAACGAAGAATTCTAGTATAATTTTAGGTCAAAATTCATGAAAATTAAATAATGAATGATTCAGCGAATGAATACGAATCCAGAAAATATTTATGTTTAATTATAAATTCGATAGTAAATATCAATATTCATCACTTACATTTTTAATTTTGATAACATTATGCATAGACTACATCGGCAGTATACTGAAATCCAGTTGATTTAATACTATTATAGTTATATAAAAATGGGATAAAAGACTTCATGCATATTTTAAAGTACAATTATCCTTTTTCATGTGTCTTCTGACAGCGTTTTCCGATAACAAAGCTTAAATGCTGACTATCAAAAGAGTGGAATATTATTTGATATCTCGAAAAATAAATGACGCAATTAATGGTTATTTACCCGCTCCTAGTTCATTATCATATTGAAAATACATCATCATGTAGTTGACAACTCAAGATTAAGTCTGTAAAATACAACATTACTAAAGTTAGAATTCATTTTTTTCCCAGATAGAATGTAACTTACTGTAGTATGATAATAAAACAAGAAAACACCAATCTTAAAAAGACTAATAATATAATCACGTCAATTTATCTTATTTAGTCAGGTTCCAATCAGCTGGTCATAATTTCTATATAACATACCTATAGGAATGTTATTGATTATTTGTTAATACAAACACAGATCAGCATAGTTTAGCTAAGATTTAAAAAACCAAATCGACTTGATAAAATTTTACAACTAAATGTCATATCTAAATTAAGGCTATGGAACACATATTAAGATTGTGGAACTAATAACTGAAGTAGATTTGCATCCATCATCTCACAACTCTATCCCCCAACATTATTATGTGTAAAAGTTTCCTAGTAAACATTGGTGTTCGGGTATTAAATTATTGACTGTTTTTATCATTATTAAGTATTCGATAGATTGAATGATTTTGTTCTAACTAGTGAAGATTATAAAATGAGAATGAATTTGCTTCCGTATATAGTTAACTGAATAGAAAGTTATTAGATGAATAGTCTTCTAAGCATTTCACAAATCATAAGGTCTTACATATTCTACACATATAATAAACGAGGTTCATTCCCTTATCTATAGAATACAATTTATTTGATGTCATTCAGTGAAATTATTTAAGAAAAGACATATCTGTTAAGTAAATTATTCAGGTAAATAATTTTTCTCCATTTCTTTCAAATCACTATTTCTTTTATCGTAGGTCTACACAAATTCAAATAAATAATCTGAATGAAATTATTCTAGCTCCAAGTGATATGAAATCCATTAGTTATTATTACAGATTATCAAAAATAAAATTCACTTCGTGGAGGAGCATAGGTCGCCTACCAGCATTCTCCATCCAGCTCTGTCCTGGGCAATCTTTCGAAGTTGTTTCCATCTGTTATTCACTCTCTTAGTTTCTGCTTTCAATGATGATAGTTATTTAATCGGTTATTTCACATTGGGACTGATTTTTCGGTATTATCACTATTCTTACTTGTTATATAATCTTTGTATTATACTTTTTTAAAAACGAATTTCACATTGAGGAAAGTGTTTCTGTGTAAATTTTCATTTTATCTCGTAAACTTTAGGCATTTTTTCACTCATTCAGATATTAGGTATAGACGAGACTATAATTTATGGACGAACCAATCCGATGTAAGATAACGAGCCTTGGATTTTGGTGCAAAATTCAGTCAGCCATTTGGCTAAATAACGTTTCGGCATCTTAGCTGATGTCAGTTCGTGACGAAAACCCTAAATCTAATTCCTAGCCCTAGCCATCGAATGCAAATCATAATTCGATTTCCTCACACTGTTTTATAACCCTCACTTAGTCCTTGTTAGTAGGTTTACATTCTCAAGGTCAGTTGTCCAAAAATTAGTCTAACCTTATTTTACACTTTCAACTAATTTAAAAACTGAATGTAGTGTTCGAATTCCAAAAATGAACTTAACACTGTAATAACCTTGAAGATGAAGTTATTCCAGATATTCAGAGCATTTATAAGCAAACAAATTTTAATTTCAGATATCGTTAAGTAATAAAAAAACGAAGTTTTTCTAATCATTGTTTTTAGAAAAAAGAAATATAGCTTCCGTGAGGGTAAGAAGTTGTAAGTATCTTAAGCAGAAAATAGCGTCAAAATCTTTCATGATTCGAACACTATACAACTTATTAAGTTTAATCAGTTTTTGATTACTATAAACTTTGATACAGTAGAAAAGTAAATTATTCTTTAATTTAGTTAATGTATTCAAGTTTATTAACTGACAATGGAAGAAATCTTCAAGGTTAACTATGAAATAATATTAAGGTGTATGCTACATATACCGGGAGATATAAGTAGCATATATCAGAAACTTGAGATTCGATTCTTACTGACAGAAGGAAAAAATGAATCTGTATAAAAACAAAAATATTTATGATTCTCGTAAGACATTTGTAAGTAAACTGTAATTTTAAGAGAATAGTTTAGTAATAAAAAATTATAATTTAAATAATTGAATAAACTTTTTAAATCCTCTTGTTTACTAATTATTCTAACGAAATTGAATACACCTATTATTTTATATTAACTATAGTCATACAACATTCACTGAACATTACTTTCATTATAATGTACAAGTTACATAGACAATGCTTAATAATATTAGATCTAATAGTTTAATTTATGAATTTTTTCTTTTAGTAAATTCGTGAAATAATCTTTTAAATAAAGCAAAAATCTCCACAAAACCCCTTCTGACAATGATCATATGCTCACTAGTGACTGGATTCAATAGATATTTCTTGCAGTTCTAGTGAGAAGCAGAAACCAGTGGAGTTCAACCACGTCTGTTGGGAGATATCAACTCACTGAAGACATTTGTGAATGGTTGCTCAATTTCGTGGATTGGTTGAAGTTAGATATTAAAACCGTTGGATGCTGGCCAGTTCAGTGGTCTAGTGGTTAAGCGCTCGCGCACGAAACTGATAGGTCCTAGGTTCAAATCTTGCTAGTCGGGATCGTGGATACGCACTGCTGAGGAGTCCCACAATAGGACGAAACGGCCATCCAGTGCTTCCAAATTTCCTGTAGTGGTCTAGCTTCAATTGACTCATGATTTCAACTATATAAAATTACTAAAAGTCTCCACAAAACGCCCTTCTAATAAATCAAAAACAACTAATGAATATTTCTTGATTTTTATTTACTCTCAAGCTGACCATCAGTTTATGAAGAATACAATGTACAAATAAATTTTATTTTCCTTTTCTTTCCAGTATTACTTAATCATTGAATTGATTTCAGATCTAAAAAAACAAGAAGAAGAGGAAGACGGAGAAGAAGAAGAAGAAGAAGAAGAAGAAGAATGAATACACCTTCAGGAATACATTTAAAAAATGACAATCATTTATTAAACTCTTATTATATTTCAACTAAAAATTCTTTAATTCATTCAGATCAAATAATAGTTGATTGTTATATGAAACAAAATCTTCAATCAAACTATACACATAATTTTTATAATTCATATGAATATAATAATAATAATAATTATAAAAAATATTTTAATATTTCCGATCATTCTTTGGAACATTTAAATTCATTATCATCCATGGTTAAAAATGTAATGATAAATGTACCAAATAAAAATTTATGCATTCTAACAAAAAATTATGATAATCAATCAAAAAATAATATTGATTATTGGAAAATTAATTATAATTATAACTTAAAGGATATTTATAATAAAACTGATTCAATATATAATTATACAACAACAACCACCACCACCACAACAACAACAATAACCGATCATGGTAAGTCATCATTGATTAATCTTATTTAGAATATATGTCCATTAAATCATAGTATGAAAATTCTCAACACATTGTACTTACTATCATAAAAAGGGATCGATTTCAGAACCTTAAGGTTTTGTGATGTATGATTAAAGATAAGAATAGTTAAGGAGATGTCAAATGGTATAATTTGAACTTTGATTAATTCATTATTAAAAATTAATAATGTTCTAATGATAAATATCTTTATGGTTGTGTTATTTTCAGTTTGTTAATTTGATATTTAGATTTTTATAAATATAGGAAATTGTGACGTTAGGTGGTTGGAAATAGTTGACAGGAAATCTTGGACCCAGGTTTCCTGCTAATGACTATTCGGTATTAATTTAGTTAAGCTTTTGCATGAGATCATTAGTATTATCTACATGTATTTGAAATATGATTAAGATGCACTGACTATATGTAGAATGATTTGTAACATGTGGGAAGTTAATTAGAGTTAGGAAAATAAAATGACTAACTTAATGGTATCACGATAATGAAAAGACGAGAGGCTATAAGTTTCAGTTATGTGAACATCTTTTTTTCCCTAAGAACATGTCATAATAGCAAAAAATTATCCAGTTATCATTGATCGCTGATAATTTTCAAACTAGTCAATCATGAATAGAAGAGCTAAGTTTGAATGATAAATCTTTGATAATAGGTAACATAGTATTTTCATTCTGAGTTGAAGCTCAGTTAACTAATTAATGTCATTCCGTGATGTGAACTATAAAATGCAATAACCACAACAAAGCCTCTATTCTAGTAATAATGACGTGCTTATAATGACTTTTTCGAAGGGTAATCCCTGGATTTCTAGTAAGTAGTCATGACCAGTGGATTCCAACTACTTCGGAGGTGAGACATCATTTATCACTGGCATCTGATGATGAATGCATAATATTGTGAATTGACTGAAGTTAGAAATATTAGCAATAGAGTACTAACAAAGTGGTGTAGAGGCTATGTATTCGTCGTAATACCTGAATGTCTCGGATCCAATCCCCTATGAGGCCATGGATCTGTACTACCAAAAGGTTCTATAAGAGAAGACAACAACTGTCCAGTTCTTCCTAGTTTCCAATAGAGGTCTAAATAAGGTAATTGAGTGATACAAACTTCAAGGTTACCAGTTAGTTAGACAATAATATATATTCTTGACCATTGATCACCTTTTAAAAAATGATATTTTTCAGTACTAAGATAGCTTGTATATCATGCTGAAACAAAACAAAGATATATAAAATAAACAATTGTAGATCATTGACAGAAAATTCCGTTACTGTTTTTGCAGATATACCGTAACACCAATATCAATCTACTGCATGTGTTTGTTTGTTCGAGTTTCTAAAAGGATAAATTCAGCGATTGATTTTTTGAATATTTACTAGTTGTAGCATTTTACAAAACCTAGGATAGATAATCCATTATATTAGACGTATTTGATGGCATTCCTATTATACTCTGCGTGCGTTTATGATTTTATTCATTTATTTGAACACACAAACATTGGTATAAAGGGGGACCAAATACACATGCACCACACAATAACAATGTGGCCAGCATTAGTTATTATTTATTCGTGTGAGGGCTGTGATACTGCCCGGGTGCCAAACCATTGGTTTGGAATCAGGGTTTTCCAACTCCCCTTAGTGGAACCTCCGAACCCACTAACCCAGTTAAAACACCAGATATTCACTTTTCGTCCTCTCAATTTCATAAACAATACACCCACTATGAGAAGACAGTGAGTAGGACTTCTCTGACAGTGGCTGTATGCATGTGGAGAGAGAGTTGACTCTCCGCACCCTCGACTGCACTAGAGATTTCACCGTACATTTTTTAATAAGTTTATTTCCCAAGAAAGATATACTTTATATTATTTCAAACAAGCATTCAAAATCTTCAACATGGAATTGATAGATTAACCAGTGCGACAAAGATTTTGATGTTTGCTATTTGATAACAGTAACATTTAAATTAGGGATTAGAAGAACTTGTTTTAATTTACAGAAAACATCTGTATTTATCATTTCCATTCAATGTTTCTTTTTAAAAGTCGGACAATATAGAAGAAAGTCAAGGAAACCTTATTCAAGAAATCAAATTATGATATTAGAAAAAGAATATGCAATAATGCCATATATTACTCGTCAAAGAAGGTGGGAAATTTCCAATAAATTACAATTAAGTGAAAGACAAGTGAGATTACTTAACGAAAATTTTCAAATGTATTTCCTTCATATATTTACATTATTTATACATTTTTGTAGTCTTATAGAATGAATTAATTCAATTTAGACAACCTGTAAAAAGCAGGAAGCACTGGACAGCTGCTTAGTCATATTATGAGACTCCTTAGCAGTGGGTATTCAAGGATTAAACCCATGATCTTCAGCTCTTGTAGCCTGTTCAATTGATAAGTTGATATCGACTAATAAGCAGAAGATATCATTTTTTAACATGTGAATAAGAGGTATTTATTGCAGAACAGTCTATAGTAAAATTGTTTTCTTCACAGATAGTTTATCAATTACTGACTTTTATGGTTAGTTTTATGAATATCTTTAGTGCGAACTCGTCAAATGTACTTTGTTTTAATATATATATATATATATATATATCGTTTGAGTCTTGATTTTAATATAAACTTTCATTTGAAATTAAATGACAGTTAGTTTTATCAGAAGGGGTTTTTGTGGAGATTTTAGTAATTTTATATAGTAGAAATCATGAGTCAATTGAAGCTAGACAACC
>NC_031497.1:15047663-15158541 GCF_000237925.1 Schistosoma mansoni
ACGAAACGGCCGTCCAGTGCTTCTAGGTTTTCCATGGTTGTCTAGCTTCAGTTGACTCATGATTTATATTATATAAAGTTAGTTGTATATTATTTAAGCACAAGTCATGTGACTTGCTCACTTTGAACGGAATGACAGAAGCACATTCTACATTTGTCTACATGATTAATCAACTATCTGCTCATTTGCAGATGGTCGTCTGTGCTGTGCTGCAAACACAGTTCATTTCAATTCATTGCAATATCTGATATAAGTGTCATGATCACTGTTGGATGTATAATGTGCGCTGTATTTATCAGATCATCGTCAATGTTGCTTGTATGGTGGACCATGTTGAATGAGAGACAGTTGAAAATCATACTGAAATCGAGTCCACATCCACACACCCACACGCACACACTATCAACTACATTGAGTATCATCGCATCACACTTCACACTGTTCTCCAAACCCACACCTCATCTCAACTCATGTTAGTGTGTTACATGGAAGGGAAACGGTATTCTCGGTCTCTCACTGATTTGTAGGCAGACACGAATGTCGGCAATTAGGAAGACCCCATTCCACAACTAACATGTGATTATCACAAACCGACTTGGCAAACAAACGATGCTATCGCACACGACAATAGCACTAGAGACAAAGCACAATAACAATACGAAGTTTCACTCATTCTCATTCAAAAGTCTTCATTGAAAAACACATTACAAAGGAACACAAACGGTCTTAATCTGTGTGCATTCATTAACATGGGACGTGTGTTAACAGATAGGTGGGATGGAATATGGGTTGATTGGAGACCACTACTCTCATTCTTGAGAGAATATTACACACAAATATTAAGTTTTTCTAATCAAAAATCATCATTGTATGACAATTTACCATAAACTGAAAACTATAGAGAAATTATTTCAATGTAAAATATCTTGAATAATATATATAAGTTTTGACAATGAAATTCCTTCACTGAAATATTCTTCTTCCATCAGTATAATAATAATAATGATTTATTCGAAATGTTTACATGGTTTCAAATAAAAGTAGATTTTTTATTGATGAATAATCAAGTGGCTTTTGAAATTTAGAGAAATTCAACAATACTGAAGTTCACTTAGAAGTATATTTTTAATAAGCTTTAGTAGTTAAGTTTGGCAAACTAGTTACTATGTAAATTTCTTATGGGTTTGACTTTTAAGTCGTTTGATGATTTCATACTACTATATTGGCCCACGTGTAATTCATCTATACGAACATCACTTACTAAGTTATTTACCCTTGTTACCGGTGATGGAGCAAAAGCTGTCGGCTAAGACTCTCTAAACAGTTCAGTTCTGAACTCTTCTATCCAGTTGCTATTCATTCCTTTGATGTCTGCCTCGAATTCTCGGCGCAATATATACTTTGTTCTGCCTCTTTTCCTTTCTTCTTCAGGACTCCAAGTTACTCAATGCAGAAGAAATGTTATCTAAGTAACTTGGATTCATTATATTCTTCAAACTCTAAAACTCATAGATGTAAAACTACATCACACAGCAAATAGTAGATTTAGATAGGTATGTACTACAAATGAGACAAAGCTGAATAAGATTTTGTAGTAAATTGATCGTAATTTATAAACGGTAAAAGATATCGCATTCATTGATGATTCAAATATAAGCTAATAATTGAGTATTTAATTTATCTACTTAAAACACATAAACATCGGTACAAGAGGGCACCAAATATATATGCACTACACTTTATCGTTCGATTTATGTGAGGATTTCTTAACTCCACTTAGTGGATTCTCCGAACCCACTAACCCGGTTAAAGCACCCAATATTCACTTTCGTCCACTCAATTTCGTAAACAACACCCCCACCATGAGAAGACAGTGAGTAGGACTTCCCTGACAGTGGTTGTATACACGTGGCCATGTGAGTGCATTTGGAGAGAGTTGACTTCCCCCACCCTCGACCGTACCAAGACATTTGGGGACGAATTCATACATATAAAACTACTTGTGAATCAACTGATTAATGAATTCAAACAGAATTATGTGCATACTCAAAGTATACATAACATTAAATGTTCTATCCATAAAGTACAATAATCACAATTAAGAGCTCGATTAGTGGTAACATATGTATATGATTTATTTTTTTCTCACATACATATTCAAGATAAAAGTATGGTTTCAAAATCGCAGAATGAAAACAAAGAAATTGAAAACTTTATTATATTCCAACAATGAAAGAACTTTACAACAAAACGATGACAACAGTAAAATTAATATTCATGAACAACAATATTCAACATTATTTGATAAACAAAAATTGATCAAGACGACTAATCAATGGAATAATAATATTTCTACCAATTCTGTTACATCATGTATCCTTGATTATAATTCTTTTGTTAATATTACTTAAAAATATACTTGGACTTAACAACAACAAAAAAAACCTTCAAGAGTATTATTGTTGTTTCCGATGGTGATTATGATAAACAAACTAAAATTATCATGTTCATTGTTGAATAATGTTGAAATTAGTGATGGTTAACAAACTTAAACAATAAAGTCTAATGAACCATTGAACATTTAATTCAAAAATTACTAAACCTTAAAATTTTAATTTTGATTTGGTTTATTGCATTTTTATGATTACACAATAAATAACAAAATACTTTAGTCTCTTCATAAAATACAACATTAAAAACATAATTAGATTGTAACATTGTACACCTTTGCAAGCAAAGATAGATAGTGGCTGGCAGTGGAATCCAGGACGCGCGTTTCGTCCTATTTGGGACTCGTCAGTTGAATGTACCTGTATCTCAGAGTTGATGTTCACTCTGGGACTCGAACCCAGTACCTTTCGCTTCAAACGCCATCGTGTTATCGAGGCAATACGCACAGTATGCACATATGCCAATTAGAGACTGACCAGTTGCAGTCCTAAACATCAATATGGAGATTCAAACAAGTAATACTAAGTGAATTGTACACCTTTGTTCTTTATTTGTAATGATAATAGTATTTTAAAAGAAAACACAACAAAAAGAATGAAATTTTCCATGGGAGTTCAAAATGGTCTCATTAAAGTGAAGTCACTTTGTCTGTTCAAATATTGAAGTTAAGATTACTTTTCTATTGCATTGTAAAAGAAAATATCTGAGATCCATAACAATTCATTATTGACCTAATATTTCAGATGGTGAATTCTTTAAATATATAATAACCATGATAATAATAATATCAACCAGTTGATAGTGTTGCTTGTGTGTTAAATAGTTCTCAATTCCTAAATGGGAAACAATGTTGCTTTAGACTTATTTTTTTAATAATAAATATAATGCAAACACACAATAATAATGATAGTTATAGTAATGTATATTTTGAACAGATTAGTTATTTGCATTACTCTCTCTCTCTCTCCAACTACTATCATTCTACTGATCTTACAATAAACTTATAAGGATATTTACTAGGAAACACTCGGTCAAAGAAATATCTTCTCGTTATATATCGGTGTTAATGAAGAACTAAGAAAAAAATCTATTCGATATGATAGAAAAAAGAACATGATTATTTGGATACGACACACTAAAAGTTGGAAAGTGACGCTAAATTCAATGGAATAATGCATATATGTTATTCATAATTGGTTCACTAGAAATTGATTTCACTGATATTTGTGATGAGATATAGTTCACAATCTTGATGTAGGTTATGCCATTTCAAAATTTGTTAAATGTTTGCAGATAATATCGATTCGCAAGTTTTTAGGTGCCCTGAATACTTTAGAGACTCAAGAAGAATGCTTTGCCATTGAGTCTACTTCTATTTGTTACACATTGACTCTAATCTTAACATTTGTTTATCAGAGCATAAAATCAAATTACCTGGCTTATCCAATACTATAACAAGCAATTTTTTTCCTGATCTAGGCACTAAATTTGTACATAGTGAATAGTAAGTCTTGTACAGTCCCTGTCAGTTTAGATCAGGTTATTTGGTTTGAAAAGATAGTTGGTTTACTTTCTTTAATTTAACTGTTTATTGAAGAGAATAAAGTATTACATCCTCATTACATATGTGAATACCATTAGTTTTATCTAAAGATCTCTCACAATACCAAACATTCCGTAGTTAAGATTCCACTACATAGTTCGTGAATGGCTAACGTATTAACGATAACATATTTGATACAAGTTCTAAAAAATCTGGACATTATTCTTAGAAAAGCATTTTGAGTATATTCTGTGTAAAATTTTTACGCCCCAAAATGCCCTGGTACGGCCGAGAGTGGGGAGAGTCCACTCTCCCTCTCGAAATGCTCTCACATGGCCACGCGAATATATAGCCTCTGCCAGAGAAGTCCTACTCACTGCCTTCTCGTGGCGGGGGTGTTGTTTACGAAAGTGAGAGGACGAAAAGCGAATGTCCGGCGCTTTAACCGGGTTGGTGGACATGGAGGGTCCACCTAGGAGAGTTGGAAAACCCTGATTCCAAACCAATGGTGCACATGGACTCCAGTATCCTGATGGAACGAATGGCGAATGAACCTGTTGTTGATCACCGGCTACCATGGGACTGCATCTCCTCACGATGCTCCACTGCCTTGTGGATCAGACCTTTAGGTCAAAGGCTCGGGGTGTGGCCCCCTAAGAAAACCACCTGCTTCGGTTTGGGCACCCCGGCAGTATCACAGCCCACACACAAATGACATGAAATGACACACTACACTAACTACACTGCTCTTGTTCCCAATAGAAGAAAGACAATTTACATTATTATTATTACCTTATTATTATTATTATCATTATTATTATTATTTACTACGTCGCTTTTTCACTCCCGTTATTCCCAAATTGTGTATCCTTCCTTTCCAACTTATGCAGTAGCTCGCCCATGGTGGAAACTCTGTCCTATCTAAACGATCTCCAGTCACTGTCTGGTTGAAAGTGAATGCTTCCACCGATTATGAATACTGAAGCAATCTTTCTGAAACCGCGTACACCGTTCAAGCTGGCTTACTTCAACGTTCGCACACTAATGCAGATCGGACAACAGATGGGGCTGGCTATGTCTTTAGAAAGTCTTAATGTTGATGTTTGCTGTCTATCCGAGACCCGTATTCAAGACTCTAGTGAAGTACTACAAATTCGCTCTCAATCTCTCGCTTCGAAAAGCTTGTTTCACGTGCGCTTATCCAGGGACTCTGTGGCATCTTCGTCCAGTCTTGCTGGCGTTGGTGTTGCACTAAGCGCTAGAGCTGAGGCAGCACTAATTGATTGGATCCCCATTAACAGTCGGTTATGTGCTGTTAGATTAGAAAGTTCCATCAAAGTGAGAAGAAATCGGTGTCTTTTCGTCATCTCCGCCTATGCCCCGACAGATTGCAGCCCGGATGCAATCAAGGATGAGTTTTACCATCAGTTAACAGTTCTTCTCCAGAAAGCGCGTTCGACAGATATTGTAGTATTAGCCGGAGACTTGAATGCTAAGGTCGGGTGTCTAGGCACAGAAGAGAGTCGTTTAGTTGGCCGATGGGGACTTGTTGGTCGCAGGACAGATAACGGGGACCGTTTGCTGCAACTGTGCACAGAGCACAACCTG
The DNA here is from genome assembly GCF_000237925.1 of Schistosoma mansoni. Taxonomy (NCBI): domain Eukaryota; kingdom Metazoa; phylum Platyhelminthes; class Trematoda; order Strigeidida; family Schistosomatidae; genus Schistosoma; species Schistosoma mansoni. Next base: position 15,053,266 of record NC_031497.1, read on the forward strand.
TTTCTGGCTAGCACTAACTTTCGGCACAGTCATCGCCGGTGTGCCACCTGGCGTCCTCCCTCTGCATCTCAAGCCTGGACTCAGATTGATCACATCGCGATCAGCTACCGCTGGAGTGGTTGTGTACAAAACTGCCGCTTCTTTTGGAGTACCTATCTGGAGTCTGATCATGCCCTGGTCTGCGCCAATCTCACCTTACTTTTCAGTGGCCGAAGGATTGACCACCACCAACGGATTGATGTTAGTAAACTGGCTGCAACTTCTGTTGCAAGTAAGTATCGAGCGGAGCTAGCCTCTAGGCTAGCTACCACCCCACCGAAAAGTATAGATGAGCATTGGTTGCATCTTCACGACGCCATGAAAATGGCGAGTAAAGCCGCTTGCGGCTTCGCGAAACGTCCCGCTTATAAGCACTGGGTTTCTTCTGGCTCCTTACAACTGATGGAAGCCCGTCGGTCTACTCCGGGTGACCGTGAGTTTGACCACAAACGAAGGCTGTTACGTAGTGAAATCGGGCAAAGCTTGCGTAAGGACCGAGAAGCCTGGTGGTCGGAGCGTGCTAATGAGATGGAAGCAGCAGCTGCATCTGGTAACTGCCGGAAGCTCTTCCAACTCATCCGAGCCACTGGCAGCAAGAAGTCTGGTGTAAGTGAAACAATCTACGAGGATGACGGGATGCCAATCACTAACATCTATTTACGTCTTGGACGATGGGTGGAATTTTTCGAAGGGCAGTTCAACTGGCTTGCTGCTCCGGCAACATCAACCAGTTTGTCCTGCCCCCCATGGCCGGTGACGACTGATCCACCAAACGAGGCGGAAGTCCGCAAGGAACTCCAACTCTTGAAGCGATACAAATCACCGGGCCCAGATGACTTACCTCCGGCTCTTTTCAAAGATGGTGGTGACTTTCTGACTAAGGAATTGACTGTGTTGTTTGGAAAGGTTTGGGAGCAAGAAAGTGTTCCAACATCATGGAATGAGTCAATAGTCGTCCCTATCTTTAAAAAGGGTTCACGTTGTTCCTGTAACAACTATCGGGGGATAAGTCTACTTCCGATTGCGTCCAAACCATTGGCTTCTGTCATACTTCGTAGATTGTTTAAAACCCGAGAACGATTGACTCGCGAGGAGCAGGCTGGTTTTCGTTCTGGTCGAGGATGCATTGATCACATCTTCACTCTCCGCCAAGTGTTAGGACACCGTCATACTTATCGCAGGCCAACAATTGTAGTGTTTCTTGATATCAGGGCTGCCTTCGATTCGTTGGACAGGACTGTCCTCTGGGATTGTCTATTGAAGAAGGGTGTGCCTGAGAAGTTCATTAACATCCTAAAGGCCCTGTATACGAACACCTCAGGCAGAGTGAGGGCATACAACCACCTTTCTCCCTTGTTCCATTCGAGCAGTGGGGTTAGGCAGGGTTGCCCGATCTCACCATTCCTCTTCAACTTTGCCATCGACGACATCCTGGAAACAGCTCTGATGGATGTAAGTAATGGCGGTGTGGATCTGCTGCCTGGAGAACTACTTCACGACCTCGAGTATGCGGATGATATTGTCTTACTGTGCGATAATGCCCAAGCCATGCAATCCGCACTCAATCAGTTGGCAATCAGTGTCCGCAGGTACGGCATGTGCTTTGCACCCTTCAAGTGCAAAGTACTCCTACAAGACTGGCAGGATTCTCATCCTGTACTCACCCTAGATGGTGAGCAGATTGAAGTAGTTGAGAAGTTCGTGTATCTAGGTAGCTATATAAGTGCTAGTGGTGGCGTGAGTGATGAGATTGATGTACGTATAATGAAAGCTAGAGCGGCTTATGCCAATCTGGGCCATCTCTGGCGCCTTCGTGATGTTAGTCTGGCTGTAAAAGGTCGGATCTACAACACGTCCGTGAGAGCAGTTTTGCTCTATGCTTGTGAAACCTGACCTCTTCGAGTTGAGGATGTCAGACCACTCTTGGTTATTCGATCATCGTTGTCTCCGAAGGATTGCTGACATCCAGTGGCAACACCATGTTAGTAATGCAGAGGTTCGGCATCGTGTGTTCGGGCGCAGAGACGATAATTCAATTGGTGTCACCATCTTGAAACACCGACTTCGGTGGCTTGGACATGTTTTACGAATGTCGTCCCAGAGACTTCCACGCCTTGCATTATTTGCCGACTCTGGGACTGGTTGGAAAAAGCGGAGAGGAGGTCAGTGTGACATGGTGTCGTGGCATGAAAGAAAGCTGCAAAGGGCTAGCTTCTGTTGGTCCTTCACGACTCCCTGGCTGGGGTCCGAGAGATGGTGCAACACAGTGGCTAGGGACGTTATCAGATATGGCTCAGAATAGAAGCCAGTGGCGATCCTGCTGCAACCTTCTTTTACTTTCTACATAAAGAGTGGTTCTAACTTTTTTAACTGAAAGAGTCTTCTGGTTGTACATTTCAGTCCGCCTTATCTTTTCATCCCTTCTCTTCCTACTTTTATTATTTTGTGTGGCGCATATGTATCTGGTGCCCTTTTGTACCAATATATATGTTTAAATAAATATAACAATTAACTAAAAGCGTAAATGATTTATTTAAAAGAAAGTGACGGACAAACGCCTTCACACTTGCAATAAACAGTCAGTCATGTTGAACAATGGAAGATATTTAAGAGCTCAAACTACCTCGCCCAACCTTAAACATGAAGTTAGACAGTCATACAGCTCCTTTCTGGTTTCATCATCTTTCCAAATCATGAAACTTTAGTATTTTCAGGTGCAATCATAACTGTTTATTGCTCCTATTAACTATACAGCCCCAAATATACTAATTATACACGAAAGTTGACTTATCTTGAATTCATTCTTATTTAAATGGTTCAAAAATTAGTGAAGTTCCAAATACTACGAGATTCACTAATCACCCTCACTATTACGGGAAAATAATTAATCAATGTGTAAACCTATCGGGTATTATAGTTTATGATTGGTAAAAATAATAATTCATGATTATTCTATTTATATTGAACCTATGACCAAAGTACGTAAACGCGAACAATTCCTACCGAAGGGTTCACTTTATTCAGCTGAAAAAGGCTTTCAATAATTACACTCATCGTAACTTTAATTTAAAATTAAACGTGATTTTATTGTTACGATATACTCAGAAATATATGGACAATATAAAGGGATATTGATTTGAAAAGTGCACGAAAGACTACAATTTTTGGAAAAGATCTCCATTCACGCATTAGATTAAGCAAAATAAAGGTTCCTTTCGATTTCACATCACTCTTCAATATGAGGAGAAAATAGACGTTGCTGAGTGACCTAGAAGGATGGAATATATATTTGATTGATGAGTATATTTATTCATCTATTTAAACACATAAATATTGGTACAAAAGGGCATCAAAATATATATTCACCACACAATAAAAAGGAAATGGTAAAGAGCGAGAGCAAGGAAGCTGAATAATGATAAAAGAACGAACAAAAACAAGTAGATGAGACAAAAAAATAACAGAAGAGTCTGGTTAAGAAAAACATAACCGGAAAGGATTATTTCAGTTTAATAAGTTCCTCTCCCTTATATGATGAAGGTAAAAGAAAATTACGTCCAATGTCTGATAACGTCTCAAGCTACTAAGTTGCATCATCTCCATGACCCCAAACAGGGAGTTGTCAAGGAACAACAGAAGCCAGTCCTGCACAGCTCTCTTTAATACCACGATATGCGCGGACCACTTCGCTTTTTCCAACCATTCACAGAGTCGAGATATAATGTACGATGTGGAACTAGCTGGGACGACATTCATAGTACACGGACAACTACCGAAGCCGGTATTTCAAAATATTGACACCAATCGAACTATCGTCAGTACTCGAACACCTATTGCATGATAATCTGGTGCTGCCACTGTCGGCGATCCTTCGGAGACAACGATACCACTCTCGCATGGAGGCTAGGTTTCACAAGCTTAGAGCAAAACTGCTTTCGCCGACATTCAGGTTAACTTCATGAAGGCGTCAAGGATGGACCAATTTTGCATAGATAGCTCTGGTTTTTGCTACATGTATATTCACCTCTTCATTAACACCACCACCAGAACTTAAATACCTATCCAAATGCATGAACTCGACTACTCCTTACTTCTCACTAGCAAGAATGAGAGCACAGGCTCCTTCCAATCTTGTAAAAGTACTTAGGATGTAAATGAAAAGCACACGCCATACCCTCGGACACTGGCTGCTAATTGAATAAGTGCGTATTGCATAGCTCGAATATTGTCGATGAATATGGTCTCGCGTGATTAATATGTGGATCTTAGACAGTTAGTTATCTTATATCAAGAAATCACAATAGGGTTTGACTCAATCTTTTACATGGCCTTGAAGTGGAATCGAGCAAACATTTAGTCCGCCCATTAAAACAAGACAGAAAGTCGATAATTGCTGAACCACTCGACTATAACTCCTGGCAAAGTGCACAACACCCTATTTCATGATTGATTAGTTGTTTAGAGAATGTTCTGCAAGTTATTTACACCTGAATCCCAGTATATGCCAGAAATACCTTGAAAACAGCATTATTAACTACCGATACATTAAGATTTAGTTCACTGTTGGTTTAAATACTCTGGTTTGCTTATAATCACAAAATTTAATAAAGTGTAAGTTAAACTATATTTTCAACTTGCAATACCATTATCCGTTAAGACAACCAATATATTGTACGTTATTTGAAAATAATAAACTCATGGCTATAAGATACAGTCACTTAACACAATAATATGAAGTCGTAAAATAAGCTATGTACATTTGATTCCTCCATCAAATCGAAACATTCTTTACATGATCCCAACGTTTTAAGGATAAAGGTAGTACACAAAGCTGCTGACCATATTTAGCTTGAAGCCTTCGCGTTCACCAATTGCATAGCGAAAAAAGACATACTAGAGAGTTGTATAATTTACGTTTTATAGTCAACAAACATTTCCAACTACGCTACACGATTCATTCGCACTATTTAAATGAAGAAAGTTTTCAATTTTTCCCAATACGTTCAGAAACACTGTATGAGCCAACTTAAATCAATCATGAAAAATTACTTTTTAAGGTGAAAAAAGTTTGATTATGAGTTATTACATCAGTTTAAATTACGATTATTATCATGAAAATTGTAGCAACAAAAAATATAAAATATTTCTTTAAACATTAGCCAAGGTAATCTAGTAAAGAGATGAACGATACAATTCCATTGAAAATTTTTAACAATTTGTACTTAAGGTTCCATTCTTTTATCCATTGAATTATTTTCTGTTTTTCAATTTCTCTTGCTTCAACCACACTTTGAGGATCAGCCGAGTTAGGAGTTCTCAAATCCAAATGATGAGCAGCATCAGACATATTGATCACTGTAGCAAATGGGACATAACTATTATTTGTAATTGAAAATGCTGACCATGGATCAATCTCACCATTGCTAGAAATAATATAAAAAGAAACATATCCATTAATTTATTAAGAATCTGAATATTCTATCTTAAACAAACAGACTACGTAATTGAGGCGTAATACAAAAATACTGACAGTTTTTAACATTAAGAAAAAATAAATTGCTAAGACATTCAACTTGAAATTGAAAGTAGAAAATTTACGTTACAAGGCGTAAAACTTATTAAGGAAAAGCTGTGATGATACAACTCTTCAAACTGATATATGTATACTAGGCTTAAGATAATAATGAAGTCTCTAATCAAGTGTCTAGACTAGTGAGATAGTTTTACAATGCGAAGATAAAGTTTTAAGGAGTACACGGAGTACTGACACAGTAATTTAGACACTTCACCTTAATGATCTAAACATGAAGTAATGTTGAAGTGACAGTCATATATCCGCATGCAAAATAGCCAGTTATTACTATTGTGTACTGACAAAAATAGCCATACAAAGCTCAACCTAGATAATGCAATTACCAAAGACATTTTTGAATGATTGCAGACAATAAATCACTATATTGGGAATGTCTTTTTAAGGTAAATAAAAACTTTGGCTGGTTGAAACGGTTAGATGACTAACAGACAACTATTGACAGAAGGTATTAGATTACATATAAACAACATAAAAACTGTCTCATAAGTTGAATTAAAGAAATCGTACATACCTACAAGTGTATACATAAAAAGATCTATATATTTCAACATAGTTTTAAGCTAATAATACTAAATTCCTGATTGGCTTTTTTAGAATTCCAATATAACTAGTCTGAACCAAGTAATGTGATAGCAACAAATTTACATCTTACTTCAATATGACTTAATATACAAATTTTGATAACAAATCTATTGCTCCATGTCAATTTCTAGATTAAATACTGAGATTACTAAATGTTTGTCCAGTTAGACTGGAAAGAAACATAAACATGATAAATCAGGATATTTTACTGAATTTATCAAGGATACTGATTAGTTACGTACATTTCTTAAACAGATAACACCTCGTAACAACAAGAAGTCGGACGATGCACAATCAACCGACGTTAAATAGTCAAGACTTTATAAAATGCAAATATCATTTTACATTAGTTCATCTAATTCTCAACCACAAGAAACACCAGTTTTTTGGTGAGGGCTGGTGTGAAGCATTCACGAAGCACAGATTTATGAACTTCTCTTCAGGTTATATATTTTGACGAAGGCTAGTGAAGTGATTCTTTTATGGGAATGGAAACACCTGGAATAGGTTTCAAACTTAGATGCTTTGTTTATCATAATTAAATTGCTGATCTAATCCCTTATTCCTTCCCTATGGTAAGCATCATGACTCCAGATAATTCAAATGTTATACCAAACGTTCATTTCCAGATATGTTTTACATGTAAAATTGTTGCGAAAAGATTATTTCTGATTCTATATAAAAGAAGTTACCCTTTAGAAAAAATAACAAAGACGTTCTGTTTTTATTTACCTGAAAATTATATTAGTAACAGTATATACTGATTTACTCCAAAATTCAACTTTTGGCCATTCGACACGCGGACTTACACCAAATCGATTTTGACAATAGATTGAGTAAGTCTTAAGGTCCCAATTTGATGGAGGCATAATGTTTACCGGTCCTGATGCACACGTAGGTGTTACCATCTCCATGCAAGCCTATAAGATAAGATAAGAATGCCCATTATAATCTCAGTAGATTTTAAAAAATATTATTTCGACAAGAATCACATTATTTACAGAAAATAGTTCGTCAGCTATATATAGCGTAGAAACTAACATGGATAAGTAACAACCCACTTCCTATTAACAAATCCAGAGAGGGGATTAAGATGAGAAGGGGAGAGGAAATAATATTATTCACTACAACGGAAGCATGAAAAATATAGTTAAAAGAAGTGAATTCAATTGAGAAATAAATGAGACTGCATCAATAAGTCAGATCTTGTGTCATATGAACACTTACACCTTCTGTTCTAGATAGTATTGGACATCCATATAAACTATGGGTAAGTGTATATGACACATGTTACAACCAATTGAGTTGATGAAGGTTTATATAGTGAAGGTCATCAAAATAACATCATAAGTAGAATATTTGGGGGTAATCAAGTCAATCTTTCTATTGTGGTATCTAACTTTTTTAATATCCAAACACTATATACTCATTTACCATTGCTTTTTGCTTTCACTTCAAGTGAAAGACTAGTTAGTATTCAAGCCTCCTACGTACTTTTTAAACATTGTTTATATTTTCAATATCAAATCATGAACTTTGAGAGGAGTGGAGAACACAACGCTTTTTACCGTATCCTGATAAAGAGCAAAGGAAAATTAGGAATGTGTAAGTTAAATAATTAAACTTAACCGAATTACGTGATGTAATTTGTAGAAGCTTTGGATAAACAAAAGTTTTGTGACAATCTTATGTAGCCCTTACTGTAAGCTTTCTTTCGATTTCTTCGATGGTAACTAGATTCATTGTTATACATAAGTAACTTATTTAAATATTAATATGTGAAAAAGCTAAGTTGTATCTTTCTTAAAATTTATCCTGTATATAGTGGAGTTGATTGATTAGATTAGAAAAGTATAGGTATGATCAGATTAAAATATGAGATGGATTCAATTACATAACTGCTGGCATACGTACTATGAAATCCAAGCTTTTTGACAAAGAATATCTAAACAATATAGGTTGAATAATTCTCATGCCATGACTATCTTGATTAACTTATTACCGTAAATTTCATCGCTTTATATCAACCTTTTCTCTTGTTATAGTATTCGGTCGAAATAATACAACTATTACACTAATCGTGCATTCAAATATACTTTTTTTTTCCTAAATGAAATAATAATAAATCAAAGTTCAATGTAGGCAGAGTAATCAATTTTTTTTCAGATGAATCTTAATCTATAGATAACCATATTCAATGAACTATGATTTCGGATGGAATTCAAAGGTAATGACTCGAAACATTTATTGCAAGATATAATTATTTTCGTGGTTAATTTGATAAGTTATCGAGTTTTACAAATTTTTGATACAGTAATAAACTTAAAATAAAATAGTTCTATTAGTTCATTTCAAATAAATTAAAATATAGAATAGATAAATTATGAGCTAAGAGGAGTGTGAATTCAGTATGCAATTAAAACTGATCTGACTTTAAAAGATTTTAACCCAAAAATAATATTGACCAACTAATTATCTATTCTTAACGCTTCTGTTGGTAATCAACATTCTAGTAATGATGAGATTTTTAAAGGTGAACGAAATGTTTTCTGTAGTCAATTTCTCTATATTTCAATGTATAATAAGGCACTGATACTGATTAATACTGAAGAAACAATTCATAGTTTTGAAAATGAGAAATGTACTCCTTATGAAAGTTTTTCGATTATCACTGAGTTATTACTTATCGGAAAGTTAACGCATGAGTAAACATTAAATGGTAACTATATAAGATATAACACTCTCACACATGAAAATGAAGTATCCTATATGAAAACAAGGTAAATAACAATGGAACTAACCTGTAAATCCCATCCATTAACGTCCACATTTGGCAAATTCATTGAAATATCTAAACACGTTTGATTACCAGTATAATTCGTCAGTGATAGTACAGCCTTAGCTAATAAAGATATTCTGGTTACCACAGGTTGTTGAGGGTCATATTCAGATAGGTTGGTACACAAATACTGGATTAATAAGAAAAAACCAAGTGAAAATTCTGTTACCAGTGGGAAACGTGAACATTAATAGTAGAAGATACTCGCAAGTTACTAGTATTTGACCACAGATGTCTCAGAAACATTGCTCGGGCATTGATCTCCTACCACGAGGTCCAATTATCGACTTAGAATACGCAGATGATATGATACTGTTTGGTGAAGACGCTGACAAAATGCAGAGTCTTCTGTCGAACGCGTCGACAACTTCACTTATCTTGGAAGTCTAATCAGCCCTAATGAGTTGGTGTCTGACGAAATCTCATCACGGATTCAAAAAGCTCGTTTGGCTTTTGCCAACTTATGTCACCTATGGCTAAGACGAGATATCCGTCTATCGATTAAGGGGCGAGTATACTGCGCAGTAATTCGCTCTGTTCTACTTTACGGCAGCGAAACGTGGCCATTAAGAGTAAAAGATACCCGTAAGTTACTAGTATTTGACCACAGATGTCTCAGAAACATTGCTCGCATCTGCTGAGATCACCGGGTAAGTAACAGTGAGGTTAGACTCAGGGCATTAGCGAATGATGGTAAATCTGTTGATGAGGTCATGAATCTTCATCGACTGAGATGGTTGGGCCACGTGTTACGTATGCCTGAACACCGATTACCACGACGCACAATGCTGACTAGTATAGGGGATGGTTGGAAGAGAGTTAGGGGCGGCCAAACCAAAACGCGGCATCAGTGCTTGAAGTCACTAACTTCTAGTCTGAGCCATGCTGGTAGATGCAGACTACTTGGTTGGGGTCCGCGCGACTATTGTAACCAATGGTTGGAGACTGTGTGACATGGCTCAGAATCGATCACAATAGCGTAAGTGTATACACTCTTTGTCTTCCCTTAAACCCTGAGATTAAAATTGCTTCACATCTCCCTTTCTTCCTGTACTATATCCTTATATACAACCTTTCTTTTATATATTACCACCATTAAATTAACTACTTCTATGAATTCGGTGTTCGTCTTGTTGTGCTAATGAGGTGTGGCAGCTTGAACCGATGTATATACGTGCTTGGTCTTACGTTGTAGCTGACTGACTGGGAAAATGAAATTAAACCCCTACCAAATAGAAGAGAGAAGATTCCTTATGTTGAGAATTGTATTATTTCTCAAAAATCTAACCCGAACCAGTCAAAATATTTTGATAATTACCGTTGCGGATTGTAAACCTCGCCCGCATCTTTCAAATCTGGAGTCCTAAACGCCGAACATGAAAAGCTCATGGTTAAGGAAATAAGCTTTAGTATGTTTTTGTCCTTTCAATAGTTGGTGAATCAGTTTTTGGAGTTTTTGGAGGCATATTAAAATTTTAGCTGAAGCGCATTACATTTAGTTTACCTTTGCGTTCCCTATTGGGTTCAACTGTGTAGTGACAAAAGCGTTATAACACTTCGAAATATAAATTGGTAAAAATTGCATAAAAGTCTACATTTAATAGTTTATTGAAACAAGAAATGTTGAATATTGAGACCTTCAATCAAAATAACGACAGTAACGACCTACGGACCAAATAGTGGTTTTTAAAATGAAACAAACAAACAGAGTATCTTGCTTAGTCTTGACTTAACACTTGTTAGTAGTTTCGAAGATAGTATATCCAGTGCTAACAAATTTGTCTAGGAACAGTGAGTGATAGCAATCTTGAAACAATTTCAGATGACTAAAATATATTATCGTTCATGATAAAAGCTACAACAACAAAAGACTATGTCAAACGTTGGTCTGAACCTATTTAGAAACATTGAAGGGTGGTTAGAAATTTAATTACTAGAAGTACTTTGAATGTCCCGTTAACACCTAGAAAATGTTGGTAAAGATGAGACAACGAAAAGCTTTGATAATGAGAAAAATCAAACAATAAACTTCAACGTTATATTAGTAAGTCTATTTTCTATGGATTTACGGAAGTTCCAGTTTGTCGGTATCTATCAAAGGAGAATATGAAGGAACAACATAAATACTGAAATTCTAATCAATTAAGAACGTTTTATAAGTAATTACTGCTTTAGAAATAAAGAGTATAAATGAAAATTCAAAGAGCTATAGTGATTTATGTTTAACTAAGCAGTAAGTATACCCGATCATTTAAAGTTTGTTGTTCGAATAATAAAATTATTGAGAAGAATACATTTTTCTTGTTTTCGTGTCCTAAAAATGAGGTGATCATATAGTACCATAGAACAATCGTTCAGTTAATAATCCTAAAAGATAGTACTTTACTTAGGGTCAATTCATGCACACAAGACTATGTAATATAAACTGCTCCAAAATACAATGTGCCATGAGCTCTAAAACTCTTTGAACTATTAAAAAAATTTTTGTACGACAATTAACAGTAACGAGTTCAATTTTTATGGGGAAATATATTCTATGTAGTCTTTTAAATTTTATTTCAGAAAGGTATAATAAACAGGAGCGAGTCAAACTTATATTTATTTTTTATAGTTTAAATTAGGTAATAACAACGTGCATAATACAAAATTTTAATAATAAATGATTTTGTTGATCAAATCATTATTCAACTCTGAAGAAAGTCACAAAGAGATGCTATATGTGTATTCTGATTATATCTTATACTGACAACTTTACTACAGAAATTTAATCCAACTTAGCCCCAAATTAACTATTGTAGCATATTTTATAATTTATAACACAAAAGAGCTAAGTACATTACCCAAAGACGCCAAAAAACATACTATATGAAACAAAATGATAGTATAGTGAACAAATATGAGGAGATAACATAAATAATTGATATAGAAATAATAGAGTTCAACTAACAGTATAACCAGGATAAATATCGCCTGGTTTGAGAGTGTTAATAGATATCTATGGTACACAATAAATATACCACAAACCTTGACTGGCCATTCAGGTAAAGCAAGAATCAGGCTAGCTGGGTAAGGATAATTGACCATAGATATTATTCCCAAAAAATCGGATAAGTAATCTATGATATTCTGAACATCAGTTAAAGGCGTACAGATGTTAAACATGTGAGTTAATAATTCTTTCCCATCAACTAGTAAAAACAAAATAATACGGAATTGTGAACAGATAAAAAAAGAGATTGCTATATAAACAAGTATTTTTAATTAAACTATTAGTTAAAGTTACAAAATGAGTTTATTTAATCAACAGAATATCAAAGAGTTGAGACAACGAGTTCATAAAATTAGTGGCCATCTGGACTCAGTAACTCAGTAGATAACGTGATGGTGATTGAAGCGAGCTGGAATGAACATCAACTCTGGGATGTATATACACGCGGGTGGCTAGTCCAAAACAGGAGGAAACTCGCATCCTGGTTCTCATTCCTAGCCGCCACCCATCTCAGCTTAAAATGTATTTAATATAGTTTAGCATCAAATATTAACCAGCATGTTTTTATACTCCAAATACATGGCAAACCAGAAGTGGAATGATAACGTGTAAGCGAACATAAGTATTGTGGTACAAAAAGGAAGCACATAACTAGAAAGCATCCAATGATTTAAGCGAATTAGAAAACTAATTATTATTTAGTTTTTCTTTTAATTTCTTTGGTACTAATTACCCTAAGAATACTCGCCATAGTATTGTCTTTTCAACTAGCCAGATGACGCTTTAAACGAACCCATTTACTAACAGTAGAGCATTACTCAGTCTTAAACTAAAAAGAGAAGGTATTTATTTAAACATATAAGTATTGGTACAAAGGGGCACCAGATATATATGCACCACACAAGGTTTCAGCAAAGTCTAGTAACTTAAGTTTATTTACTATTGAAATACAACCAGTCACGTGCAGTGGAGAACCTAGCAAATATGTGCATCGGTTGAAGTTGTCACACCATATTTGTGCGAGATAAAGTTATCAAGACAAATTTCATAGTAGTAAAAGTAGTAACAATATCAGCAGTGATAGAAAGGATTGGGTATAGAAAGAGAATAAAAGTATGGAGTGATTTTAAAACTGAGAATCTAAGGTGAGATAAAAAGTGAATGCATCTGGGCCATTATGAACGATTCTGAGTCATGTCACCCAACGTCAACAATAACGGATCGCGACTGCCGCGTGAACTCCAACCAGGTAGCCTGCACCTATCCACATAGCCCAGACTAACAGTCAACAAATTCATGGACTAATATCATGTTTTGATGCGGCCACGCCTGTGACCTTCCAGTTTACTTCAATACCAGAAAACACCCCATGTTAAGGGAGGGAGTGGTTAAGCATACGCGATACGTATCCCAATTACCTCAATCAATGAAAATTTACTACCTCAGCAACAGACTTGAATTCACCTAGTATCCCATGTCTGACTCTAGTCCTTCTCATTCAATGGCCCCGAAATACACGAACAATGCTCCGAAGACACGCATGAAGGAATAGGAGTAACCTACTAACATCCTCTGTTATTAATGGTCGTACCACACATTAAACAGAATAGAGCGAGTTGCTGCTCAGCAAACTTGTTCTTTGGATGGTAGATGGATCAAGGATATTTTATTTATTCAGATAAATTCCGGTACAATAAAAGCCACAAAAGAAAGTGCAAAGTAAATGAATCAATAAAATTGTGAAAAAATAAAGGAGACAAGGGTAACAATCAGTAAAAATAGACAGAAAGTGTTTAACAAGAAATACAGTTCAGTTAAAGGTGCAACATAAAAAGACTTAAGGAGGATTACATCAGTATTATTGAGGGAAACAGGAAAGTACAACAGGATAACCACTGGTTTCCATTCTAAGCGATGTCATAACATCTAAAGCCACTGAGTCGCACCATTGTAAGGACTCTAACCAGGGAATAGTAAACCGAATACTATGGCACGGTCGAAGATCGATAGTCCTCTACCTGACTATCGACACGTTCTCATATGGCTGTGTTTATAGCCCCTTTTAGGGATTTTTTTACTAATTAGCTCCATGTGGTGAATTTGTTCTTACGAAAAAGTGACAAAGAGAAAACGTCCGTCTTTGAAACCAGGTCGATGGGTTTGGAGGGTCCATCTAAACGATTTGGATAATCCCAGCTCCAAACAAATAGCGTAAATGGGCTCCAGAATCCTGAAGCGATGAGTGGCGCATGAACTTATTTTGGTCACCGGTTTTCATGAAACAATATTTTCTGATGGTACTCAACTGGCTTGTGGATTGGACCAACCAAAGGGTTGAGAAGTAGCACCCCAACGAAACTGCCTACTTCGGTTTGGATGCTCTGGACAGTGTATCAGTACATACACAAATATCTTAATGAATAATTGTGAAGAAACTGTTTTGTTTACTCCACGTAACAACCTACGTGAACGGTACGTACAACATAATCAACATAAACAAATTCCTAATGGCAACTATCTCTAAAGATTAATGAGTCCCGATTATTTTGCAGTGTGGATTATGCTGTAAATAAAGTATAAATCTGCATCGAAATTTCATTTTCAGCTTTATTCGCAGAGCATAATCCCCTAGAAAACCTGTTGTTTTCAACAATCGATGAGGTTAGAGATTCTTTTGTTAGTACACACACTTTAATATCCCGAAAGAATAAAGCAGAGAGTATTTACAAGATAACATATTCAGAGACTACATTAAATAGCCGCTAATGTGGTGAAAACACTTCAAACAGCGGTTTCGTATAAAATAGCCTGAAAAATGTGTACCAAAATAAAAAAACGGGGACGAACGATTTTCATTTGAAATATAACGTATCAACCGGGTGTATTCAACAGTAATGTAGTTTTAAGATAAAGGATCAATAAACGTGTTTCAATTACCATTCCAAAATTCTGACTGATATCAACCTTTTCGTCCATTTAATAGCATCTTTATTTATATGATCTTTGTTTACTGGACATTTTTCAGTCATTATATATATATATATATATATATATATATATATATATATATATATATATATATATATATTAGAAGGCTCAACGATTTAATGAATCCTAGTTCACCTAGATAATTACGGACATATAGAAAGCTACAGCCATGCATTTTCCAAAACTACCAAAAAAATGAATTAACACTTTTTATGCAACCTGAAAGGAAGATTGAAACAAGCCCACCAGCTCTTATAAAGACTGAAAAGGAAATAATCAACTTGAATCGATGAGCAGAGGGACAATGTAAGCCGACACTAATGGTCTTTGAGTATAATAATCCAGTTTCAACATTTAAGTTGATCAAGGTATTAGCTGAAGTCTGGAAATTGGACTTAAGTTACTTTAACTAGCTTCGATCTCTGATTGTCCTACTCCACAACAGTACAGAAATCCTCGCATGATAACTATAAAGGAATTAGTTTGACAAATGTAATGTCTAAAATAGTGGCCTCGACTGTAGTTCAGCGCCTATTGAAGCCCAAAAACTGTACACCTGAGAAAAAGAAGTCAGTCCAGAACTGATAGTGGAAATATCAACCAAATCCTTACGATTCGTCATGTTTTAGGGTATAGACCCACCTCGTTGTCCTGAACTAGTGATGCAACTTGTGTTATGATCTATGTGGATTACGACTGACTGAGGAGAAGATGCAAGAATATTAAAAAATGCTTCAAATGTTTTGTTAGGATATTCACAGGAATATCCCAAAAATTATCTCGAATGTAAAGTGGTATGTTTTCAGACTCTTCACATAATTCGCATGTTATTTTCTATTGGTCATTATTTACAGTTGCCCGAACTATGACTTTCACGCGTCGTTTTCCTATTGGTCAATTTTGAGTTGTCCTAATTATAACCTTTACGTGTCCTTCCTTTCCATTGGTTACTGTTAATAGTCATCGTAACTGTATAAATATGCCTTGTCTGTAAATCATTATTGACCTGCTTCTGACCCCATAAACAATTCTTATCCAATGGCTGTGTTCTGATTTACTGGAGGTTGGGGAACAGTATTGGGGTCGTACTAGGATATCTGAATTTGGTCAACCGGTAGAATTTCGTGTAGTCTTATCGCAATACGCAATATTTAGCAACGCAATAATCTCGCGACGTAACATGTTTACTGACCCAAGCTGTCACACCATGAAAATAAAAAAGTTTAAAACGAAATTTATGATGAAATCAAAATACTGTCTTCAGGACTTGAAGAAAAAAGGAACTATGCCATTGACAAAGAACTGGGGTCGTACTACTCAAAATATTCAACTTATGACCACATTTAACTCGGCATACGCTGCAACATATAATAGTGATATAAAGTATCGGGGATGTATAGATCAACTAATAATAAAATCACTTTATTGGTCTGCAACAACATTAAATACCATTAGTGCACAACTTACCACTTTGGCCTATGTCTACAATATTACTCCAAGAAAGTTGTATATTCTTTACACAATTCTCGCCACCATATTTCAGAAAGCTATTTGTTATTGTCATACTGAAACCATTGCAGTCAGATAATCCGGGAAACAGCCATACTGGTGCAGAAGAAGCTATGGCACTGTAAGTAGAGCAGAAAAAAAATAAACGGTTTATTGTAAATGTAACTCATAATAAAAACCTTTGGTTATGACTGTTAGATAAACAGAGGTGAGTCAGTCTCAAGTACTAACACCTCCAGAATAACGAGAGCAGAAAAAGAACAAGATGAACTATTAAAAATATGAATAAATAATAATATATTTGTAATATCCCACTGAGTAGAAAAAAATGATTAGATTGAGCAAAATTTTACAGAATGACATGCTTATGACTTGAGAAAAGGTTGAAAAGTGTAAACAGATTCGCAATACAAGGACAGATTTTGTGGTACATTACACGAGGCTTTGAAATGATAATTTCCTAAGTCTAATAATCCCTGTACAAGAAAACAACTAACAGTTATACCTTCATGTTCACTTTTAACTTCGCCAATTTACCCTTACTGTAGTTAACATAACATTCTGGAGTCTATGATCCACAATTGTGCGTCATAGAATCCAATAATTTTAATTATTGTATTTTGATGAATTCATGGCCGACTGACACTCCTTGCTTAAAAAAAGCGTAACCTTTCTTTGGCCGTCTCTTCGCCACCATCGCACACAGGAAATGATAAAAAAAATTCCGAGGAACTGACTATTTTGAAAAGTTAGTCGTGTACTAGCTATGAGGATTACCTAACATTAAAAAAGAACATGGCGAAAAATATGAAACAGTAGAAAATAAGAATTTCAAAATTATGCAACCTTACAATCTTCCTAAACAGACGACAATTAAGGCTTCACGAATTCTAAGATAAATAACATCTATTACTCTAAAGTCATCCACTTATTTTCTTCATTACAAGAAACAGAGTCACGAAGACATATAAGGTTGTCATTCAAAACACAGAGTATTGTAACAATTTTCGGCAGACAGTCAGCTACAACGTAAGACCAAGCACGTATATACATCGGTTCAAGCTGCCACACCTCATTAGCACAACAAGACGAACACCGAATTCATAGAAGTAGTTAATTTAATGGTGGTAATATATAAAAGAAAGGTTGTATATAAGGATATAGTACAGGAAGAAAGGGAGATGTGAAGCAATTTTAATCTCAGGGTTTAAGGGAAGACAAAGAGTGTATACACTTACGCTATTGTGATCGATTCTGAGCCATGTCACACAGTCTCCAACCATTGGTTACAATAGTCGCGCGGACCCCAACCAAGTAGTCTGCATCTACCAGCATGGCTCAGACTAGAAGTTAGTGACTTCAAGCACTGATGCCGCGTTTTGGTTTGGCCGCCCCTAACTCTCTTCCAACCATCCCCTATACTAGTCAGTATTGTGCGTCGTGGTAATCGGTGTTCAGGCATACGTAACACGTGGCCCAACCATCTCAGTCGATGAAGATTCATGACCTCATCAACAGATTTACCATCATTCGCTAATGCCCTGAGTCTAACCTCACTGTTACTTACCCGGTGATCTCAGCAGATGCGAGCAATGTTTCTGAGACATCTGTGGTCAAATACTAGTAACTTACGGGTATCTTTTACTCTTAATGGCCACGTTTCGCTGCCGTAAAGTAGAACAGAGCGAATTACTGCGCAGTATACTCGCCCCTTAATCGATAGACGGATATCTCGTCTTAGCCATAGGTGACATAAGTTGGCAAAAGCCAAACGAGCTTTTTGAATCCGTGATGAGATTTCGTCAGACACCAACTCATTAGGGCTGATTAGACTTCCAAGATAAGTGAAGTTGTCGACGCGTTCGACAGAAGACTCTGCATTTTGTCAGCGTCTTCACCAAACAGTATCATATCATCTGCGTATTCTAAGTCGATAATTGGACCTCGTGGTAGGAGATCAGTGCCCGAAAATTCAGTCAACGAGAGTACTATTTCCATCAGTAGGTCTATCATGAAGTTAAACAAAAATGGGGATAGTGGACAGCCTTGTCGGATACCACTTGAGGTTGTAAAATCATATGACAGTTCGCCATAAGCTCTCACTCGACTGGTAGTGTTCGAGTAAGGAGCCTTCACAAGGTTTATGTACTTCTGTGGTACACCTTTCAATGATAGACACTGCTACAGAACCTCTCGGTCTACAGAGTCAAATACTGCTCTTAAGTCAAGAAAAACTATGTCGAACGCCGATAAGCATGTCGGTGTTCTAAAACCTGACGAATAGTGAATATGTGGTCGATACGGTTATGAACAGGTATGAAGCCAATCTGATTTTCTCGTGTTTGCAGTTCATGAGTCTTAGTTAGGCGCCCGATAATTATTGAGGCTAGTATTTTAGATGCTATATTAGTCAAACTAATCCCTCTATGGTTATGACAGGATGATTTTGACCCCTTCTTATATATTGGGACAATCAAAGATTGTGACCAGTCGAATAGGATTACGTCCAACTCCCAGATTTTAACTAAAATATTAGTCAACCCAATCGCTAAAATTGGACGACCATATTCAAAGACCTCTGGAGCCAATCCATCTGGACCAGCTGCTCTTTCTCGTTTCAGATTAGCTAAAGCCTTTAAAACTTCAGCTAGAGTCGGAGGACCTACTTCAATGTTCCATTCAGACTGTTTGGAATGGTGGGTAACTGTACATTAGCTGAAGGCCAACTAAACTGTTCTCTAAAGTGTTCCGCCCATCGTTCTGAACGTCTGGGTTGAGAGCAGATAAGGGTTTCGTCTTTTTCCGGGATTGTTTCGCTCATACTTGACTTCTTAATTCCGGTTTCTTTTATTAGTCTGAAGAGTTGCCTGGTGTTGCCTATAGTCGCTGCCTTTTCCATCTCTTTTGCTTTCGTTGCTCACCACTGCTCACGATCGTTCCTCAGACTTTTGGTTGGCCTAGATCTGATTTGTTTTTGCTCTTCGTCGTGTTCAGAGCCTGATGGGATGAGTTTACGAGAATCCATCAGAGCAATAGACTTGGAAGAAATCCACTGGTTTTTTTGTAACCCTTTGGTTTAAATTACTAATAGATGTTACTGCTGTTTCCACAGCTGTTCGTATATCTTTCCAAGCAACATCTAGGTCAGCCTCGTTTATAGAACTGTCTAAATGTGGACTCAGTTGTTCCTGGAACTTACTTTTGGCTTTCTCGTCACTCAGTTTAATTCTAATGAGTCTTCTTAATGTAGTTTTTCTGAGTCCAGTGAGGCGCAAACAAATGCGTGCTCGTATTGAAGCGTGATCAGAGTATAAACATGTATTCCAGTACGAGCGATAATCTTCTATCGAGCCTCTTCAACGATGACTGATGGCAATATGGTCTATTTGAGTCCGTCGTTGGTTTGGTGAAGGTGGTTGCCATGTTAGACGATGTCTCTCCTTGTGCTTAAAATTAGTGCTTGCTAAAAATAAACGATTTTCTGAGCATAGTTGCAACAGACGATCACCATTATCTGTTCGTTGAGCCTGAATACTAAAATACCCACCTAAATGTCTTTCTGTTTGGTTTAAGCTACCTAATTGGGCATTAAAGTCACCTGCTACGAGTACTATGTCTGAGAGCTTAGCTTTTTGAAGTTCAGAGAGCTTTCTGTGAAAGTCATCTTTCACTTCATCCGGGCTACAGTCAGTGGGAGCGTAGGCAGAAACGACGAAAAGGCAACGACATGTGTCCCTATCCTTTTGAGTTCTTACGGAGCCATTTAGCCGAACGGCACATAGACTAACTTCTAGTCTGAGCCATGCTGGTAGATGCAGACTACTTGGTTGGGGTCCGCGCGACTATTGTAACCAATGGTTGGAGACTGTGTGACATGGCTCAGAATCGATCACAATAGCGTAAGTGTATACACTCTTTGTCTTCCCTTAAACCTTGAGATTAAAATTGCTTCACATCTCCCTTTCTTCCTGTACTATATCCTTATATACAACCTTTCTTTTATATATTACCACCATTAAATTAACTACTTCTATGAATTCGATGTTCGTCTTGTTGTGCTATTGAGGTGTGGCAACTTGAACTGATGTATATATGTGCCTGGTCCTACGGTGTAACCGTCTGACTGACTGTTAACGGGGATCCACTCTAATAGTGCTTGTTCTGCTCTCGTATTAAGTGCTATGCCTACACGTGCAAGTCCACGAGAATTAGTCATCGGGTCTCTAGATACACGGAGGGTGTATCTTGTCGGCTCTCCGCTTTTGCGAGGTGAAGTCAAGTAAATAACCACACTAGAATCCTGTATGCACGTTTTGGAGACACATTGTACATCATTGGTACGAGATTCTAAGGTTTTATTCAAGGAGACCTGTTGACCGATTTGACAGAGGGTGAGTACTTTGAAGGCTCCAATGTGTAGTTTGGAGCGAGGTTTCAGTAGACCTGGGACAGTGTTTTGTGCACTGGAATCGTTGTCTGTGGTGACACTTGAGGAGGAAGCCAAAAGAGGAAGTTCAGAGTTGAAAGTCGATGTAGGAGGAATAATAGGAATTGGAGAGGAAGATTGATTGTGAATACAGTGATCTTGAGTGCTGTTAGAAGCATGAGGGTGGTTGTCACTCCCCAGTTGCCCACACCGTGGAAGGGTTCTTCTGGAGGTACCTGAATAGGAAATTGAGTTAGAGGTGGTCTTAGTGACCTGAGAGCGTGACCACAGTTCCCATGAGACAACTGTTTGGGGCTGGTCACACACGACCTTTTTGCGTTAGCTCCGTACTTTAAAGGACCTTACCGCCGGAGACGGGTATCCGAGGGATAAGGGGAGGTGTGTATTTTTATGGTCAACCTTTACTAACTCGACACTCCTTGTGTGAAGGCAGCATCGCTGTTACGCTGGTTGTCTGAAGGATACACCTTACTGTCTTCACAGCTCTGTACATTCAGCAGTACAACTTTGCCTTCGGACCTCGGGTTTGCTGCATTCAGTCTTACTGCTCTTCAACCGACCAGTCTGGCATGATGGGCCCTTGAGGAACGATTGTTCCAGCCAGTATAGCTCAATTGGTTCATCACGATAGGCAAACCAGACCACCCCGTCAAGGTAGCAGCAACGGTCGACTGCATCAATATTACTACAAGTCAATCTCCGTGAAGAAAGATGGGGGAGAGGTGATAACTTAGTTTTTAAAGCTACATTGACCTACAAAAAAACACAAACATGATATGAACAAAGACAGAACGAAAGTACAAAGTAAACTCATTACGAATGTCGCCATGAAAACACCTTACACTATTTCCTGGGCAAGGTCTAAAATTTACTGGGCATTTGATAGCAGTTAAATACCATTTTACAACGATTTGCCCCAAGATTTGTGATTTCTAACCATACGCATTTTCCGTGTACGTTGGATAGAAGAACATTTAGTTTTATCCATTCAAAGAATAATATAACTACAAGCGTACTATCAATAAATCAATTGCTCTTACTGTTGTTCAGTGAATGTAATAAATCAATAAACTCGGTTGTGTAATCAACCATTACTAGTTCTCATTGTATTGTTTTGCAGCACCAGCTTATCACAACTGCATCAATCACTTCAATGGTCAAATTTTAGTTATAAAAACTTCTTAATAGCAACAAGTATCATCAATGAGTTATATTTCTCAATGACTTTAAGCATGAAGAGTGAAAATGAATATACTGAACCACAAACAACCATTTATGATAAATGAAAAACAAACTATTAAAATACACTTTTAACTACCCGGCTATTTGATTAGGATACTTTTGTCTGATCCAAGCAGAGAGCATACCACCATAGGATCCTCCGAAAGCGATTACAGGTGACGAAGCGAAGCATGAGTAATTAGCTTTCAGTTGATTAATTAGAAGCACATAATCAGCCAACGTTTGCTCTGCAGTTAGGTAACCAAAGTGCCGACGGTCCTTTGGAATTCAAAAGAAAAAAACAGTTCCTCTTCAGACTGGTCTCGAATAATGAGAGCAAGTTTGGAACTTTCAGTAATGGAAGCATTTTATTGCTCAAATTTATTGAAAAACAAAGTTTCATTCGTAGTTTGATGAAAAGAGAAAACCAGTTATTCGAAGTCCGGATTTAGTCTTAAAATTTATACGTTAAAAATAGTGTTTACTGATACTATAAATAGTGCACAACCATCGCGTTTAAAAAGAGAATCTAACAAGAGTGTTATTTAACGGTCAATAAGATAATTGAGAGTGTATTTACATCGATAAACATAAAAAATATCAGGTATTTAAATAAAATTTACGGTATTCTAGCCTTTTTGATCACATTAAGCTAGTAGAATTCACAAATAACTAGAAACCTGTCGACTTCGGTTTCAGAAGATAAGGCTCTGATATCATCAAATCCCAAATAAAATATTGCGGATTTAGTTAACTCTGAATATATTGAGGGTGTACAACGAAGGATCAGTAAATTCAAGAAGTAAATTGAAATGAAATGTTATAAACAGCTTGGTTTCTAATAAAATTGGCTAGCTAGATAGGAAACACTATTATCACAAATCTACACTGAAATTTAATGTTTTAATACTCTATAAAGGCGTAAAATGAAAAAACTTGAAAGCAGATCAAGAAGGCTGTTTACCAATTTTTGTCAACGTAGGTCAGCATTCAGATATCATTAATCAGTCCAAAGCGCAGAAGAGCGAAATCATAATATTTTAAAATTAGCTGAAGAGACTGCAGTGGGAAGTTCTGAAGCCCATGAAACTATTTTACTGTTAAAATAACACGGCAAGTATTCTGAAAAACTGTCAAAATACCATTGAAAATACATTTGCCTCGAGCAGTTGTCTCATGGACTTTTGCCAACTTATGTCACCTATGGCTAAGACGAGATATCCGTCTATCGATTAAGGGGCGAGTATACTGCGCAGTAATTCGCTCTGTTCTACTTTACGGCAGCGAAACGTGGCCATTAAGAGTAAAAGATACCCGTAAGTTACTAGTATTTGACCACAGATGTCTCAGAAACATTGCTCGCATCTGCTGAGATCACCGGGTAAGTAACAGTGAGGTTAGACTCAGGGCATTAGCGAATGATGGTAAATCTGTTGATGAGGTCATGAATCTTCATCGACTGAGATGGTTGGGCCACGTGTTACGTATGCCTGAACACCGATTACCACGACGCACAATACTGACTAGTATAGGGGATGGTTGGAAGAGAGTTAGGGGCGGCCAAACCAAAACGCGGCATCAGTGCTTGAAGTCACTAACTTCTAGTCTGAGCCATGCTGGTAGATGCAGACTACTTGGTTGGGGTCCGCGCGACTATTGTAACCAATGGTTGGAGACTGTGTGACATGGCTCAGAATCGATCACAATAGCGTAAGTGTATACACTCTTTGTCTTCCCTTAAACCTTGAGATTAAAATTGCTTCACATCTCCCTTTCTTCCTGTACTATATCCTTATATACAACCTTTCTTTTATATATTACCACCATTAAATTAACTACTTCTATGAATTCGGTGTTCGTCTTGTTGTGCTAATGAGGTGTGGCAACTTGAACCGATGTATATATGTGCCTGGTCCTACGGTGTGGCCGACTGAAATGCAACCATAACCAAGAGGTTTGGTTAGGAAAATGGTAGTGCACAAAAAACGTACTCTGCCAGCTAACAATGAAACGCTATGAAAACTTACTTTGAAAGAATTATTCCCGAATGGAAGAGACGTCCCGTAATACCGATGTTCGGCAAAAACAACAGAAGCATTAAGTTCCCGAGAAAGCTTCCAAATAAACCCCTGAATTATAAAAATTATTGAATTTAGAGTCATTAGAATTATAGTGCATAAGCAATTACTGAATTCTCTGCAAAAGTTTCTATAGGACCTTCATTGCCTGTGTAAAAAAGTATCGGACCACCCGGAGTGAACGACTCGTTGTTAATTAGATACCTGATGAGGAACTTTTCATCGTTTACGAAAGAAAAGTGGTCCACCTAAATTGTTGAGAAATTAATACTGCTTATCTGAATAAATACCCTGGTCCAAAAGTATTTCGTTTCGTACGTGAAATCCGGATTCTTGATTGTTGACCACGGAAAATGTCTGGTTAACAGACCGAACGATAAAGGTAATAAAAAACTAAAGATCAAAGCCGGAATCATCTTTTGACTTGTGGAGGTTCGCGTCTAGCCAGAAAATACTTTATATACTAGGGTAGCATACAGTAGCATAAGGAGGCCTAGTAAAGGGAAAACAGAAAAAGAGAATCGACGACCCAGAAAGCACAGACAAAGAACTCAAATTTAATGATAACATCAATCTACAACAATCAGAACTAACACAAGCCTCAGACTAAGACAATCTCGGGATGGAAATTGAAAGTAGGTAGTCTAACTCGATAAAACCCAACAATACACAAATCGCGCCAAACACAATGAGAGGATAGTCAGTGCATTTTATTATTTTTCAGTACTCAATCCTTGTCAGTCACAATCGACAAACACTTTTAAGGTCTGAATCTTAATTGTCATAAGCTATTGGTATGTATATGAGGGTTAGAGCCTCTTAGTGACATTTCATGATTCTAAAAGGACACAAAATAGTCTTGTTTACTCATTAACTTGTTAGAGAACTAATTAACTCTTTGTTTTTTTCGGTCTGTGTCTGAGTAGTTAGAGTGCATGATTGGTTACGAAGGAGTAGAATCCCTGTTATGTTTTTCCCAGGCTGCTTCGAGTAAAACTCACCAATGCTACCGGAATCGGATATCCTACTAGCTAGTCACTTAATGAAATCTAATGGAAGCGTAACAATACTGCCTGACATATCGTATTCTGAGCGAGATCTCATCCGGAACATCTCTAAGGAATCTCGCGAGAAGTTTTTCCACTGAAGAAATATCATTGTGCAAGCTACACAGGAAAACACGGCTAGTGGTCACACAAACTCTGTATTAGGAAATGAAAATTCATCTAGCAATCCTTGAAGCTTAAAAGCATACTGACTCAACAAGTGACGAGACTAGCCAAGAAGGACGGAGATTCTAGACCCCGGCTAATAAAGATGATTTTCTGATCCTCCCATATGGTGGATGAAACTGCTGAAGCATTTCGTGCCAACAGACGTCGGTTGTCAACCGGAATACATATGCATCCGGATAGGCTACATTATGCCAGTGAAGATACCACAGGTATTGTAGTTTGATAACACTTTACCAATAAAACCTATGATTGGATCGCACCCACCCAGTGGAATCGAAAGTCAGGAGCGGGGAGGTTGGGGGATATATTTGGTTGATTATCAATGTATCGAGGAGTGGCTGATCTAAACTGGATAGTGATCGCAGGAGACGTTGAGCACGCCGTTCCAAA
The DNA here is from genome assembly GCF_000237925.1 of Schistosoma mansoni. Taxonomy (NCBI): domain Eukaryota; kingdom Metazoa; phylum Platyhelminthes; class Trematoda; order Strigeidida; family Schistosomatidae; genus Schistosoma; species Schistosoma mansoni. Next base: position 15,079,176 of record NC_031497.1, read on the forward strand.
CCGTGATCTGGTGAGGGCGAATGACAGAGCGCCTTCAGCTAGGTGAGTTCACCAAAACTAATGTGGTCAGCGTCCAAAATCGAACACTTGCAGAGCTATTTGTTTTATGGATTTATTTACCGTTACACCAAGACCAAGTTCAAAGGCAAGTTGGAGCTGACAATTCCACCTGTGGACTGTTTTGATCACAAAAATCGTGTAAAGGACAGGGATTGTTAACTCGGAAAACCTTTTATAGGTCGGCTACCTGTTCATTCACGTAAGGCCCATGCAGACAAACAGGAAGGAGAAGCTCACACATTTCAAACTGAAAGCATAAACTGCTTATACATGGATGCCGCGAGTTTACCAAATAAAATGGACGAGCTACGTGAACTTAGCAATTCTAGTAATGCTAGTTTGATAGGAATATCTGGAACTTGGATATCTTCTTAGTTTAAGGACCAGGAGCTACCAATACCTGAAATGTCTTTGTTTCGCAACGACAGAAAAACAAGAACTGTGGATGGAGTAGCCTTATACATATGCGACTGTAGCTGTAAATAACTCCCCAAAATCAATAGCTTTCTAAGTGTTCGACATTGGATGCTATCTACGTTGTTTAAGTGGACTTGTTTAACTGAAGGCTTTCGGTCATGCATCCGTACCAGATCACGTTTCGACTAGGAGTGGGACACAGCTCCTACGCTTACTAGCTAGCTAAGAACAAACGCTTCTCGATATATTGATAACGTATCAAATATATCTTTCCTACCTCTTCTCGTCTGACTTGTGATTTCCCTTGGGCGGGAAAAGCTTCGCATATAGAAGGTGCTACTGGTCGCTAGTTGTCAAACTAGAATACTGGTCGTATCTTGACGACCATTCCTGGAGTTACAGCAAGTTCATAACCAAGAGTTTCTCAATCTTCATGGATCCGTATGGTGCTGAGTAGGGTTGTCTACCGACTCAAAATCTCTAGCTGGAGTCATCTATAGAAAGCCCACTGTTGACATCGAGTAAAACAATCGCATGCTGGAAGGATTAACGCGCTCTACTAGTATCGGATTCACTCATCCCTTCTTTCTAGGGGACTTCAATCTTCCTAGAGTCGATTTCGTGGAACATACCTACATTGGGTGTAAAAAATCAACTGAAGCTCGGTTCTTTAACCTCATTGAGGATCTGAACTATTCGAAAATATGAAATCGGCAACTCGTTGGAGAAACAGTCGGACGCCGTCGCGCTTAGACTGGGTATTTACAAATGAAGAATTCCTAGTCGACAACCACTCAATCCTGGCCCTCCTGGGGAAAGGTGGTCATGCCATTATAGCCTTCAGTTTTGTCAGCAAAACCGAGCAAATATATCCCATCAACAATAGGCGCTGGAATTTCACACGATTGAATGTGTCAGCTTCACAGGACTATCTACAACAGGTGGATTAGGATGTTCACCCCCAACTTGAAGTGGATGCTCATTGGGATTTCTTATTCCATAGTTAGTCGCCAACTCGCTCACTAAATCTCTGTCGCCAAATATTGTGAACAGCGATGTGGCAACCCGAAATTCTACTGATTGACCAACTCCAGATATCCCAGTACGACCGCAATACTGTTCCTCAATCTCCAATATGCCAGAACACAAACCGTTAGATAGGAATTGTTTATGGGGTCAGAAGAAGAATAAATATAATTTACAGACAATGCATATTTATGCAGTTAGGACGGCCGTGAATATTGACCAATAGGAAAGGAGATGTGTAATATGTGAAAAGTCTGGAAACATGTGAAAACATACCATTTCACGTTCGAGATAGAATTAGATTCAACAGAATAGTTTTGTGGACATTTTTACGAATACTCTCACTGAAAGTTAAGATACATCATCACATTAGTTCCGCAGAAGGTCTTTTCCGTCACCCTGATAGCATGTTCTAGCATATAAAGATATTACAAGGAATTTTAGACTGAGTTTGTCAGGATACATGTCACTCTGATAAACGCAACCCATGTATTTCAAAGGCCTATAAGTAGTATACTTTGCGATATACCAACAGACTGGAAAGAGGGACTCCAGAAAAATGATTTTAGTATGTGTGGGAAATACATAAGCATCACACGACTATCAGTATTAAAAAGCTTTTAAAAGAATTAGACAAGCCCAAGTGAGATCAACGGTCTGACTTGTGAGGATCATTGCCGTACGGTCACCTGAATGGAGTTATTCTTTTAACATAACTTCCCTGATTATAAAAACGCATCCGACAGCTGAGATAAAAATATTTTATAGGGTCTCTTCGACGCTATGGAGTATCCAATGCAATGGCCGCCATTATACGAGATTCATAGGAAGGAAAAATCTTCAAAGTCATGTATTTGGGTTACTCACAGAAACGATCCAAGTAAATTCTGTTATCGCATAAAACTTCCTACTATCACCATTTTTCATTCTTATCGTTGCATGCTGGACGTTGAAGACCTTCACACCTCAGAAGTGCAGAATACATAAACACTTGAGACACGGCTGGAAAGTGTGGACTTCGAAGATGACCAATCGACTGTGTCCCATACATAGGAATAAATGCGCAAAAAAGACTCACAATGAAGCAGCAGCTTTCATAGGAATAAGCCTCCACAGTTGCAGAGAAAATGCAAGAACTTGAAATACGGTAAAACGAACAGTAACGAATTCACGCTTGGTGGGGAAGCTTCGGAAAAGGCAGAAGACTTTACATAATTGAGGACATAATTGATAAACGAAGAGGATTTAATTTACATGTTAAAGCACGGATTGGCATGTGAGGTTACCATTCCCAACATTTTAGACCATCTTGAACTCAAAAACCTGTCGCACAACACCGAAATTAGAATTTTCGGCCGAAATATTAGGACATTTTGCCGAACGAAATTGAAATCATAACGACTATCAAGAAAGTACAGCTATTCTTATAAAGCTATATATGGAAGGTATTGCAGATCTGCTGGCCAGAAACCAGCAGCAATAACCTATTGTTGCAATGAATAAACCAGATGACATTTGATGAGGGAATTAGGTGGAGACCCTAGAGGATGGTAGCATACATCTCGCGAAACTTTTCAAACACCACCATGATGCGAGCCTAAACTCGGAATACCTAAGGTAAAATGAAAATATTCAAACCAAAGAATGGAAGGGTGACATTAAGAGTAAGGGAACAGTTCATCGTGACGTTAATACGTTGCATAAAGATTTCAGTATTTGTCTACATTCATACCATAATTTGTTCTGTATGACCATGGATAACTGAAAGACAAACTTGTGATAGTCGGGATTGCAGAGGTGCGTAAACTATTCTCTTCAACATTTCGGCGGCTAATAGTCATCTGAGATTTGTGAACATTTTGCTTGCAAAGTCTAATTATCTGTGGTCCGGTACATGTCTGGTAGCAACTTGTGTGTGGTATGTGTTGTTTTCATAAGGCAGAAAATCAGGACGTTCTGAATTACTAATCTGTAATGTAATACTGTCACAATTTGGTGACAAGGCCCTCGTATTGTTGTCTGTGAGTTCGTTGACGACAAGATGGCTGGTTAAACTACATCCGTACCTCTGTGTTTAGAACCATATGGACGTATCTGAAAGATTGAGCGTTTCGGACTGAAACAGATTGCTTTTTCCCAACTTTGACCAATGTACCCGGCTAACCAAACTCATCAATAGAGAATCCTTTTCTGTGTGGTGAGGAATTTTCTGTCTAAAAATTATTCTAGCATGGATAACTGTGTGGATCTCTAACTGTCCTCCAATTTCGATCCTAATCACCTCAAAACTGTTCACCCGTTGTTCTGAAAGCCTTTTGTGATAGCCTCATAAGTAGTGAGTTCAAGAGAGAAGGGATACAACGTGTTGATGGAGTGGTTGTTATTTGAGATAGGGGATGCCGACATGAGGCCACATCATGTCCCGCCATACGATCAGAGTAAAGTTTTAACTGGTTTGCAGTTTTTCATAAAAAAAATCTGAATTCTCCGTCGTTAACGCAGTATTCATTGATTAAAAAGACCTAACCATCTTCTCATTCTTAGTGAGATATGGTATAGGAACTTTTGTACAGTATTCTAGGTAAGGTCTGTCGTCAGCAAAGTAGGAATTTCTAAACAGTTTTGTCAAGACACTCAAAGTATCTAACCAATGATCGTCTCACGTAAACTAGATACTGAAGTCTGCTTAAATAAGCTTAGACACAGACCATTCACCTATGAGCACCTGTGTTGTTTCTCGTCGTCAAAGATCGCAGGATTCGTTCAAGGTCGCCGCGCGGTTATAAACATACCAGCTGTAACGGGTGAGGTCATCTATTTCTAGTTTCCACCACATTTTGGGCTTGTGTCGGTTCTGATTACTGTAGAATGGTTTCATTAATAAATGTAAGTGCTTCATGTGCGCTTTCCGGACCGTCCAGCCACCTTTTCTTTTGTTCTCTTTGCTAGTCCTCAATATGCTACTGTATGCTACCCTGGTATGTAAAGTATCTCCTGGCTAGGCTTGAACTCTACACCAACTATAGCGCATCTGCGATTGGGGTGAGACTACAATTTATGAACGGGCCAATCAGAAGCGTCTGAGGGATATCAAGGTAACAGCGCCAATTTCAGCATCTGATGCTCATGTACAATCGGTTTACAGAGGATTTCAGAGAAAACGTGACAATTAAGCAGCTACAATAAATGGGACTACTAAGGAGTACCTTTACTTGAAATCGCGGTAATTATTTGACATGTAGACCTTACGCAAACTACCCTGCTATGTTATCTTTCGATGTATTATATTTTGAAGACGTCTGCTAGAATAAGAACTTTTTTCTCTCGATCCAGATTGAGACTAAGGCAAGCTATAATAATTGCTGTGAACTGTGTAATAAAAGCACCAATATTATTTGCTGCAATATTCGCAGATGTTACTAAAGCTTCGGCTGTTCAGACGTATGAGTGTTGTAGGGATATGTGCGTAATAAAAATGACGAACTCACACAACTGGAATATATACAAACAATATTGAAGCTATGTAGTCGAGGATGAGAGAGTTTTTGTGACCTTATCATGGCTCCATAGACAGAGTATTATGGAGCCATATAGATAAGTTCCTCTACCTTATGCATTACGGTTTTAAAACCTTTGAACCTCTTTCTAACCTTGACAAGTTTTTGGACCATGTAAAAGAAGTGTACCCACTCTAATTCTTTGGTGTTGTATAATATATTTTTATTCCATACTAACTATCTTCTGATTGGCTAATATTTCTCAAGATCACTTAAGACTCGCTCAAAGGTCGTCCATAAATTATAGTCTCGCCGCTAAACCTGACAGTAATGTGGTTAGGTCTTACTGTACCTAGTTGACACATTTCGTTGCGGGACCGTTACTATGCATATGTACCATGATGATTAGTATAAATATATTGTGCTTCCTTGTTCTACGCATATCTGAAGCTTGATATTCGTTTCTGGCGTTAACTAAATGGGAAGAAAATATGACATCCTTCTAAATAAAATCATTATTAATATACCATAACATACTTCTAAATGTTAACTATCCTATCCAGCGTAACATGAGAGTAAATGTAAGAAGTGTTAGCCAAATTTATACCTAAAGTTAAACCATAAGCACTGACCTTTTGATAACCGTGCAGACTTTAGGTAATGGCAAGTGGTACGAAAATTTGTAGGCTTCATGAGCCGAAAATACCCTGATACGGCCGAAAGTGGGGAGGTCCCGCCCTTTCTCTTGAAATGCTCATACGGCCACGCGTATACAGCCTCTGCCATGGAAGTCTTACTCATTGCCTTCTCGTGGCGGGGGTGTTGCTTACGAAATTGAGAGGACGAAAAGCGAATGTCCGGTGCTTTAACCGGGTTGGTGGGCACGGTAAATCCACCTAGGAGAGTTGGAAAACCCTGATTCCAAACCAATGGCGCACATGAACTCTAGTGTCTTGAGGGAACAAATCGCGTATGAACCAGTTGTTGGTCACCGGGTACCATGGGACTGCATCTCCTTACGATGCTTTACTGCCTTATGGATTATGCCTTTAGGTCAAAGGCTCTGGGTGTAGTCCCCTGAGAAAACCACCTGTTTCGGTCTGGGCACCCGGGCAGTATCATAACTCTCATACAATTAAATGAAATGACATTTTTTGTGTGGCGCATATATATATCTGGTGCCCCTTTGTACCAATATTTATGTGTTCGAATAATAAATAATAATAATAAGGCTTCGTGAATTATGTATCTAAGACTTCCACTCAGGGGTTTGTGGCTATATGAAGTGAATCCTATTCAGTCGCGGCTTTGTAAATGCATTCACTTTTTATTCTTTTGCTGAAGGTATGTATACCACATATCTTTAGCTGTAACTTCTCTTCTTATTCCTTACTACAGCTATTATCATTGACACTACTCATGTTAATTCTGTTCACGTGTTAGTTTTCCTTCAGTTGTGTTTGAAGCTTCACAAGGGCAATGATCAGTTACTGACTACATCCTATTAAATTGAGGCGAGACTATAATTTATGGACGAACCAATCAGACATAAGATAACAGGTCTTTGATTTTTGCGCACAATCCAGTAATCCATTTGACTAAAAATCGTTTCGGCATTTTAGCTGTCGTCAGTTCGTGATGAAAACCCTAAACTAAATTTAGTTCCTAACCATCAACTGTAAATCATAATTCTAACTCCTCACTCTGCTTTATAGCCCTCATTTATTCCTTGTTAGTAGATGTACATTCTCAAGGTCACTTTAGCGTCTCTCAAAGCTTGTCCATAAATTATAGTCTCACCAAGTTTACTGCTAGTAAATTTTATTTGCGTACGGATGCACGTCAAGATGAATGGTAATTCATGGCTAACAAATGTGTTAGCAACTTTAGTTAACAGTGTTAGCAGTGGTAATAAAACCAACCAAATACATATTTTGTATATGGTAAGTGAAATCAAGAACTTAGAAACATAAGATAATATTAAATCTCAAAGCCTTTAGGAAGACAAGCACTAGCTATATTTGGACTAAGGTAACCAGTTTGTAAGTATACTGTCCAAAGTCTTCAATCACAAATCCATGAAGTCACTGACAAGTGGACTGGGCTATGTTGGTTCGTCTAGACTATCTAGTTGGAATCCGCGAAATCATAGCAACTGATTGTTAGAGACCTTGAATGACATTACTCAAAATCGTTCACAATGGCAAAGGTGCATCCACTCTTTGTGTTCTCCCAAATTCTAATCTTCTAAGTTCTTCATATCCCTTTCTTTTTTCTCTTTCCGAATTTACTTCACTGGATTATACTTCTTAAATAACATCTTCAAACCCTAATCTTTCCGAATACTGCTCATACTTTTGCTACAACTGCATCTCTGTGCTAATATGGTATGGGAACTCAAACTGATGTACGTACGTACGCACGAAGTTCTGTGTTGTGACTGACTGACTGGAATTACGCTTATTACGCTAACCTCAGTCAGGTAGTAGGCATTTGAACTAGATACAAAGTTCCTAATATCTTTCTATTCATTGCATAATTTAAGCATTCTTGTCGGTAATGTAGCTAACATATATTTCATTGTTTTGTTTTAGTTCTATAGGCTGTTGCAGATAATCTCATTGTTTTCATTGACAGAGACTTACACGAAGTGGGATCACTTCTTACACCTTCAAGTAGAAGTAATTACAGCAAACTTTTGATGAAAAGCGTTTATAATTTATTTTCACGCTCAAGTATATGTTGTGTTCGGGGTCTATCTAGTGGCTTACTTTATGGAGACGAAATACTAGTTTCTAATAAAGCCTTAACGGCCAAAAAACATAGAAAACGTCAAGTTAACATTAAAACTCATTGTGAAGAAAATGTATCGGTTTGTAATACGAAGAAAATTTTCTACCCTGAGTTAGATGAAAATGATTCAAAAATCAGGTAAAAGCAAAACAACTATTTATCTCTTTAGCGACGTAATACTTCAAAGTAAGATATCACTATCGCATGCTGGTTCTGAAAAAAATGAATCCCGTAAATATCCTGCAATTATTCTAGAAGGAAGCAAACTAATATCAGATGCACTTGCGACAGGGGCAAAAGCCACCTCTTTGTTCTTTTCTTCACAAGATGTTCTGCAAAAAGTCGGTGATTTAAGCAATGTATTAAATATCTACTACGTCAAGCATCAAGTTATGGGCCGAATCTCGTCACTTCAATCTCCTCCCGGAGTAATAGGTAGATTTGTTTCTGGTTTATAATCACACCTTTATCTTTCATATTGCAAATTTAATACAGAACTACTAGGAATATATCTATACCTTAGAAGACTAACATAATTTTTAGCTGATATGGGTCCTATACCTTCCCACTTAATTTTCTAAAGAATAGTTTGTTAAGTTTTCCTGAGATTTCCTAAACAGAATTTACAAAAATAAACCAGATCGTTTATTGCTAAAGTGTGGAATTTATATTGCAGTGTGCATAGGACTTCCACATTATTTTATGTTTCCACGTATGGTTTTACCATTAAATAGTGACTGGAAAATACAAGTTGACGTGTTTGGTTGACCTATTATAATGATTGTGTAAGTTCGACGATTGCCTACAAGGTATAGAGCACTTAGCTTATTGATTATTCTAAAGAACATCCTATTGATATACTTTATCGGTCAATAGACTTCTGTACTAAATACAAGTGTTGATTTAGAACACAAAGATTCGGATCTGTTATATCACTGATGGGGCATTTCGCTTTTTTAATCAGTGATATCAATAAAAGACAAACATTTACGTTATGAACATCAAAAGTGTCGATTACTTCAAATGTATGACATATTGTTTAGAAGGTTCTATCGAAGGTAATATAAAAGTATTTACAGTCGTAGAATGTTTGAGTCCTTTACGTAACTCCCAGGTTATTGATAAGTTGATCTTAATTCGTTCTCGAGCTTGTAAGCTGCCCCAAGTTTATTATGCTCAAGTTTCCAGAACTAGCTCTTATAAAAATATCTATTTATTGGTATTGAATTAACCCTCTGATTTATTTACGATTCAGAAATAGCTTGGTACGAGAGGACATCAAGAAGTACGCCACAAAAAATGGCATGTGTTGTAGAAGTAAAAAAGGAAAGTCATGCAATCAAAATGATTAAAAGTAGTACAAGATAAGATTTTAATGCACATATAACTGTGATAATTCCTATCTAGTTAAAAGGTAAATCTTTCTGTTGAAGAATGGAATAGTATTCTGCTGCAAGTTCACCATCAGCTTCTACTTCGAGCTGTGTTTGATAACATCTCAAACCGCTTAGAAGCTGGAACTATAAAACTCTTTCAAGGGTTTTTTGACGAACTGGTATGTGCTAAGCCAGAAAAACCATCCTCCCTTGCTGTTATAACGCTCGGTTTTAACGTCTACACGAATGGGACGTTAATTTGCCTTAGACGAACATCTACACTAGATTCCCTCACAGTGTCTGTTCTACAGGACTTCCATACAACTCAGCTCAAGAACACGTGATTAGTCTGACTAGGACGTAAACATATTTCCACAGCAAAAACCGACAACAATCTGTCAACAACCACGATAATAATAAGGGTAAGAGAATATATAATTCATCTAGTACTTGTCAGACTATCTACTAGTTTGACTAAGCAAACAACCAATCATTATCATTCTCGCTCACACATCAATTACTTAGTTCAATGTCACAGTTTAACCATTTCTCTCAGTCTCTCCCGGTGTTGAAAACAACGCGTGATATAATCGCCACTCAGATAACGCACATGAAGCATCTCCAAATCACCAAGGATACTATTTTAAGGCGTTATAATTTGTCAAATGACGTTAGACCCGAACACTCCTTGTTAGACTTCAAAAATCTTCCGCAAATAACAATTGTCTTGAATCGTCGTCGAACACCACCCTGGAGAGCATAGGTTTCGCAAAAGTAGGATAAATAGTGACCTAGTTTGTCATAGTTTCTTCTAACGTTTTCCAAAATAAATTTAATCTCGCTATCAGCACAGACTGTTATGGATGAAGGTTTAATGGTGTGAATAAATAAACAAAATCCCAGATACGGAAATTTCTACCACTTTAGACGGTTCTTTGCCACGAGTCAGTGTAAATATAGTTTTCTGTCAGTTTTGATTGATTATATCTCCTTTTTTAATTTCTCAGTAAGTCGTTTGTTTGTCCTTTGGGGGTTTTTAAACTTAAATTTGTCTACAAGTTATGGTACATACTACTTATCTCTTCTTGTTTCAGCCCTCTTTGAATTACCACAACAAGACTGTTTCAAGAGAAAAAATGCGAAATTTTGCTTACCTGTTACTCTTATACTTGATCGAATTAACGATCCTGGAAATATGGGCAGTTTGATCCGTTCGGGTGCAAGTTTGGGTTTGAATTCTATCTTGGTGACGAAAGGTATCCATCATATTTCTTAGATTTTTGTTTGTATTTTACAACACTCGGTATTCTTTTCGACTTGATTTGTACTTTTCATCTAGTGATAAGCAGTTTATTAGTTTTCAACTCTGAAAAAATTATATTTGCTTGCCTTGTTTCATCTTTTGATCTGAGGTTAGTTATAATACTTCGTATAGTGTTCAGTATCTTTGAATTTTCCTGAATGCTAATTCGAAGTAAACCTTCATTCGCTCCATGCAAGCATTTATCCGTTGGTCCAACACATCACTCTTGTAAAGGTTTTAAATTAGATTTAAAGAGTTCTGTCAACAAAATAATTGCACAACTTAAGGTTGCTCAATCATATTAACAAATTTCCTTTAAAGGATAATGTAACGATTGTCGTCGAAGTTTATTTTTCAAGACCATTATAGTGTGAAACTATGACCCAATCAATGTTTAAGCATTTTCTCAACGATCCCTCAGCATTGTTGCTATTTCTACAGGCGCTTCGCTTTGCCTTCTGAATTAATACACCGTTAGCGTTTATTTAACTCCGCCTGTAGCTCTTCTAGAGTTATTGCCTGTCCCAAGACCGGGTGAAGGAGGTGGGTTGGGCATGGGGTTAGTGACCCCATCCCATAGAAAACTGACTCGCTAAAAAAAGGCTAACCAGAATAAATAATCCAAACCATTTAAACTCTTCCCTGGGAGTTGAAGGAAGAAATATGACGCCTCATGATAAAGCCAAGTTCCTTCGGAAGTCACGAGGCCGATGCCCCTTCTAACAACCAGAGCAACACTCTTTATAGGTACATGGAACGTCCGGACAATGTGGGAGACCGGGAAGATCAGTCAAATAGCAATGGAAATGAGGAGATACAAATTGGCAGTACTTGGAATCAGCGAAACTCATTGGACCAAAGCTGGACAGCAAAGGCTAGGTACGGGAGAGAAGCTGCTGTACTCCGGTCACGAAGCGGAAAATGCTCCACATACTTAGGTAGATCCTTTAATCCTGTCCAGAGAAGCACGAAATGCATTTGTAGGATGGGAATCTCACGGATTCAGGATAATCAAATCACTCCACCAACGATCGAAGAAGTCAAGATGGCCACCAGACAAATCAAGCGCGGAAAGCGGCAGGACCTGACAATACATCAACTATACATCAACTTCGTTGACTATGAGAAGGCGTTTGACAGTGTGGATTGGAGAACGTTGTGGAAACTTCTTCGACACTATAAAGTTCCTGAGAAGATTGTCAACATTATCCGGAACTCGTACGATGGACTACAGTGCAAAGTCGTGCATGGAGGACAGCTGACAGATGCATTTCCTGTAAGGATCGGAGTTAGGCAAGGCTGTCTACTCTCCCCCTTCCTCTTTCTTCCGGTGATTGACTGGATTATGAAAACCTGGACATCTGACAGGAAGCACGGAATACAATGAACATCTCGGAATCAGTTAGAAGATTTGAACTTCGTAGATGACCTGACCCTTCTATCCCATACACACGAACAAATACAGACGAAGACAACAAATGTAGCATCAGCCTCTGCATCAATAGGCCTCAACTTACACAAAGAAAGAAGCAATATTCTCAAATACAACTCGGAAAACACCAACCCAATCAAATTTGATGGAGAAACTCAGGAAGATGTTGAAACATTCACTCAACATTCACTGGCCGGATACTATCAGCAACAGCGTTTTATGGGAGAGGACAAACCAGCTTTCAGCTGAATAGGAAATTAGGAAAGACGTTGGAAGTGCATCGGACATACATTAAGGAAATCACCAGACTGCATCACGAGGCAAGCCCTAACTTGGAGTCCGGAAGGGAAGCGGAAAAGAAGAAGGCCAAAGAACACATTACGCCGGCAGATTGAAGCACATATGAAACGGATAAATAACAACTGGAAATAACTGGAAAGGATTGCCCAGGACAGGGTTGGATGGAGAATACTAGTGTGTGACCTATGCTCCTCCACGATGGGTTACACGCGTAAGTAAGTAAGTGGGCTTAATTTGAATAACGGTTATCAGGGAGATTGATATACAAAGCCATTACAAGCTTAAGTATATCATTATCCATAGGTGTTCAACAGTTTGATTATGTTTAGTCTTTTCGTTTCAGGCAGTGTCAATATTTGGAATGAAAAAGTGATACGAGCAGGAATGTCTGGTCATTTCCGCATACCTGTATATCAAGGACTGAGCTGGACCGATATTAGTCGATATTTTGGGATATGTGATAGTTCATCTTCTCATGTTATAGTCTTTGTAGCTGACCCTGAACCACTCTTGACTGATAAATTAATCGAATCAGCATGGAAAAAAGACCAAACTGTGAGTTGACCTATATTAAATACTAGCTATTCTTTGTTCACATTTCCGAATCTTGTAAGCTGAGCTGCGTACTGGTGGGAATATATATATATATATATATACCCACCGGTATATATGTATATATAATCATATTAGTCCTAGTTGGTAAATCGTTAAGTCAAAATCTTTCACGCCGCTACCTCAAGTGGTAGTTAAAACATCGAACGTCCAACAACTACAACAACTAGGGGAGAAGCTTTGAGCCCTGACCAACCTAGCTGCGACTCGAGCAAGGAGGTGTAGTATCACTAGACTATTAAACTATGACTAAAATCTGGACCTGTTTTTTTACTGTGTGAATTATTGATTATTTCGATCGCGCAAGATGATAGCAATTTTTTATTAACACTAGCAGCCACGTTACATAGTGAATATTGTTTTTGAAAGTGTAAAAACTGGATAAAGATCAGTTTTTTGAGTTTAAGATACCGCGAGGCGAATTCCATTTTATGTGGGTGAGGTTTTGTAGTTTTTGCTGTGTTGCTATTTCAACTTTAGTGAGGCTCTGTGATCCATCTATCTTGATTTAATCATGTTGTCGTTTGTATTGACTGCTAAAGTTTCTAACTTTGATACTTATTATTAGGTAAGCCTTTCACATTAAGAATTATATATACTAGGAACTCCAGTTCATACAACAACTTCCTTCTCCTCTAATCATATTCTCTGGTTGATAATTTTTACTGCCAATGAGAGTGCTACCTCTACAACGTTAGTATTCACTTTGATAATTCCATCTTTGTTGTTGTGGTGTGGCAACTTGAACCGATGCAGATATCTGCTAGGTTTTGAATCGCTTGTCACTAACTGACAAATTGAATTTTTTTTTAGCATCAAAGCCAGAAATACTGTCATGAACCTGTTCAAATGATAATTAAGCTCATGAAAAACTAATTTGACTAGCCTTTTGATCAAAAAGTAGAATGTGATCAATGAGTTAAGAGATTTAACTGTAACTTTGAATAGTTCGTGGTCGAAGTTAATTTCCCAAATTAAGTTTCTGCCTATAGCTCGCGGATATAGATACTACTGTTGGATTAGTGAAAAGCAGAACTGAACCTGTCAAATTCACATATATTTCTTCGTTCACCCAAATCTATACAAAATTTATCGTTCTGTAATAATTCACTATTGTATTATAGCTTTTGAGTTATTTAATTTTCGAAGTTTTTCTTATCTCTACTATATTCTTTTATTGTAGGTAGGAAAGAATTCGTAGTTTAAGCACTTACAATCCTTTAGAGTATTTTCAGCATAATGGTCTTCATCTGAAGTGTAGTGACTTTTGTGTAATATTGTTTTAATTTTTATCTGAAAATTCTAACTCTCCTTTAGTGGTTAATAGTGCTTATTCTTTAGTTCTATAGTTACTATTAATCAGACACATCGTTCTGTAATCATGGTTTTTTTTATTTCTAGAATCATCAGTCACAATATATTAATGAGTGCAAAATATCTGTTGAGTGTGAGGCTGTTGATTTTCTTACTCCTGAGTCAACAGATTCCGCATATCGCTTACCTGTACAAACTATCCCACATTTTTCAGTAAATTATATTCCTTCTGATTATAACTCTGAGGAACATAATTGTCGTTTGGCTGTTGTTATTGGATCTGAAGCTCACGGTGTTTCTCCAGAGGCTTTTCATTTAGTTCATCTTACCGGTGGTTCTCGACTTGTTATTCCATCTGCAGATAGAATAAGCAGCTTGAATGTTTTATCAGCTGCTTCAGTTTTGCTCGGAGAAATACAACGTCAATTTTTATGTTCTTAATGGGATGTACTTTTTTTACGAATAAACAGATTTTTATCCATAATTTTTTTTTCCGCTTTTGTGTCTGTATGTAAACTTTAAATGTTTGTTTTATTATCTGATGTGATAAGCCGATTGGGATTCTTTTTCCGTAGTCCATTGAGGTTAATCAGACTATACATTCACCCAAATTACTATGTATAGACTTACATTTTGTCTGGTTATTGAATATAGTATTGTGAAAGTTTTAGCATACAGTAGATCGGTTTCTTTACAACCATGTCCACGTAACTGAATTTAATGGCATTACTGTAGGTTTCAGTACCGAAATTAGAACTAGAGAAACCATATAAGAACAAAAATAATAGTTACAATAAACATTTAGGTAACGATTATTAGCGGTCAGTAGAGATCATATGAATTTATTACACCACACGCTTGAAATGTAACACAAACCATAAACTGATTAATTTAACTGATTTGATTTTCTTAATATATGTACCTCAATAAAGAAGTAGAAGTCTATGTACTTGGCTCTATGCCACTGCTTTCTATGAGTTAATAAACCTACCCAGTTGCTCAGATAGAAGTAATCGAAACTTTGTGTAAACCAGTAACCTAGTGGTCGAAAAGCGACTGCCGTTACCCATCAAACCACTACTGCTAAACATAGTTGAATATTGCTTTTCTGTTTTGTAAAATGTCACCTGAATATCTCAGTAAATTAATAAAAAATTACTAGTCGGCTAGTACCCTATGACACATGTTTGTCTGAAATATGAATTTCACTTAGTTCATTTTCAGGAAGATTTGCGTTTTTTTAGTCTTTATTTTCGCATGGTTTGAAGTTTGTGATATTTTGTGTTCACCTTCAACAACGTAAATATTTATAGTAATCAAGCCGTTAGGAACTCACCTTCCATATCCAATGCAAAGGAAATGAAACGATCTCAAAATTGTGAAGCCCACATATACTATGAAGTTTGAGATGAGTTTCTTTAATTCTTTTAGTAAATCTTTAAACATGTATCTCATCCTGACAATATGCACTCATTATGGTTGTTTCATTTTTGTAGAAAAAGTAAATTTTTCACATAAGACTAGTGAGTATAATTTCCTCTACAGCTTATAGCTATTGTCATTAACCATATGATAACTACAGGTTTTGAAGTGCTATAATTTAAAATATTATTTACAAATTAAATAAGTAACTAATTTGGTGTTATAGGTTTGAATCCCTACTTTATCAACCGACGTTTGACCAATAATCTGTTAAAATTATTGCACGTTTTGACATAGTCCATCAATTTTTAGATTGGTGAAATACATCGTTTTTCATCATTAGTTGTCTTGGTGAACTTAAATATGATGGTTTATTAAATAATGTTCATTATTGTAAAAAGTGTTTTACGGTAATCTGTTTTATATGTGTGGTTTATATAATTTTGTAGAAATTTGAATAGTAATGGAAAGTAACGCCAAAGCTGATAAACTTCCATCAATAAATACATCTACACTTATATGTGATTGTATGAACAATTCAAAAACTGATATATCTAAAGAAAATGATGTCATTGAGGATAAAACAGATGGAATGTCTACTTGCTTAAATCCAAACTGTCCATACGCTTATCTTAGACGGAATACTTTCACTTCAGAGGCATTCAAAATACAACTGAAGAACATTTCTCGTCATGCAGGTTTCTCTGTAAGAGTTGTCTCATAATTAAATTAATCAAATTATTATAATTTTAAGCCTTCTGTTTTAGCCAAAACCGTACAAATAAAAATTAATTGGTACCTGACTCACTGGAATAATAAAGAGTAGTCCAGAACAACAAAAAACGAGTCAGTTATAAACTGTCGGATTGATCTTCTTGAACTACATCCCTTTGTCAGTTTCTTTAGTGGTCTATTTCACTAAACCTTTATGGATTATAAATCAAGCTAATAAAGTAAAACCCCTAAATAAACAGTTTAAGTCAGAATCTAAAACCATTCAGTTATCCGTTTCGGTTTTTTCATGAGTTTCTAGTTAACAGCCTTCTAAATCAAGCAATGTATACTCATCTAACATGTTACTGAACATAGGAAGCTAAAATATGATCTCACAGGGATATTTATTAAATCAATGAATACAAACCAACTAGTTTGATGTTTCTTATTTTTTAATGAAGTCAAGATGTCAGCGGAAACGTGGCTGTTTGTTTTCCGACGGTGAGATTTTACTTTACGTAACAATGTTGTCTCTAATTCATGTAAAGGCTTGAAATGTTATTAATGAACTGCTAAGGTACCATCATATTCCCTTATAAACGTAAAATTCAAATTCAAGTGTTCAATATTAAATTAATTAGTTGAAAATGCACATCTAGTACCTTGTTCAAACGAGCTAATCGTACTGCATGTCCAAGATCATAGCTTGGACTGATTAAGCTTATTAATAGAGTTTGGGTAATTACTTTTGAATAGTCTAATACCTCTCATTGTTTCATACTACAAAATCAGATAGGAATCATCTCATGGTAATTACAGCTGGATGCCACTACAGTCCTAGATTTTATGATCATCTGAAATTTAAATAAAGTTAACGGATAAAGAACCTTGAAAAAACATCAAATTTTCTGGTCTGTTCATAGGTGCATCGATCTAATATTTAACTCTCGTCAGGTTTTAAAACTTATTGGCGTCCGTCTACAACCACTGAACGGTTAAAAGATCTTGTTAATGATCAAAACACTTACAGCAGTTTCCTCACATAACTAGTAATCATCCAAATTGTATATTCAGCGCTATTCGTAAACTTACTTACACCTGTTTCCGCTCGTGGAGGAACATTCTCCATTCACTTCTGTCCTCGGCAATCCTCTCCAGTTGTTTCCGGTCGCTATTCATCCTTTTGATGTCTGCTTCCGATACTCGGTGTAGTGTGTTCTTTGGCCTTCCTCTTTTCCGTTTACCTTCAGGGTTCTAAGTTAGCGCTTGCTTCGTGATGCAGTTTGATGAGATTCTCAATGTGTGTCCTATACACTTCCATCATCTTTTCATAATTTCCTCTTCAGATGGGAGGTGGTTTGTTTTCTCCCACGGTAGGATGTTGCTAACGGTATCCGGCCAAAGGATATTCAGTATCTTGCTTAGACAATTCTTGAGGCGATTGAGCTGCTGAACGTATATAGAAAGATGCCCCCAAACAAGCAGCCAGCGGGAAATGAGCAGCTGCCAGATCTCAAGGAAGCAATTCGCGTCTTCATTAGTCCAGCTTGAGATCTGAATGAAATCATCAAGATGGCCCACCACAGCTTAGTGGATGACAAATAAATATAGGCATGGTTACAAGGGGAAAAATGCAAGCAAAGAAGATACAAATTATCGCGAACTCTAAAGTATGTGGGTTGACAGTTTCAACTAGAGAACCCTCATACTGATCCCCATATCAACGCGAAATAGAATATTCATGAGCAAAGTTTGAATGTTGTTGATGATTCGATCAAAAATCAAAATATGGTCAGAGACTGGCCGACAATAGCATCTAGGAAATGAAGAAAAAAGTGAGACCCGCATGTTTCTTTCCAAATCAAACTACGACGATGAAAAGAAATTATGAATCAAGAGTCTCAAAGCTTTTCAAAATATCTCGCAGAAAGAATTCACTTAGTATTGTTTGTTTGGATCTTCCCATCGATGTGTTTAGGACTGCAACTGGTCAGTCTCTAATTGGCATATGTGCATACTGTGCGTATTGCCTCGATAAACAGTATTAGGAGTTAGCATTCATATACTTCACAGAGTAGGACAAAAAGTGGACTCTGAAACTACTACTCCTCTTAAAAGAACCTTGTACTTAAGGGTTTTCACATTGTGGAAGGTCAGAGTAAAACCATTCCCAAACCACTTTGGGTGGTATGGGAAAGCATTCCTTATAAATAAAGATATGCTATACAAATGCCCACAATCTACCAAATAAAATGACGGGGCTCAGAACTGTGGTGGACACAAAAAACCCTGATGCCATTCCCATCTCGGAAACGTAGCTAACTTCAGAAGCTCATGATAGTGAAATTAGACTGTTTGGTTTCCTACTTTGTTGGGCTTACACATTAAACCGTAGAGGTGGTGGAGTTACCCTGTACATAATAAGCACATTAACCATACGAGCTATTGAGACAGCGTCACACGACTCAGGGACATGTGAGCTGACTTTTCTCATACATAAATTACAAAACGGGAACTCACCATTGGATTCTCAACTTATTTACGGAAGGAAGTGCATCAAATGAAAGAGAAAAACCAGGACAAAGCAGAGGCCATGGAGGACTATTTCTGGACATTTCTCATTCAAGAACCTCATCTAAGCGAAGAACTAGACCCAAATACAAAGTCACATAGTCGGCTGCTTACTGTGGACTTTGATTAAGACGCCGTACTAAAGGCCCTTAGCAATTTAGACACAGGAAAATCCACATAGCCGAAGGAACTACATTCCAAAATCTTGAGGAATGTTGAGTATTTGGAAAATTGCCACTCCACTGATTACGATATTCAAAATGTCACTTGACTAAGGTGAGTTACTTACTGATTGGAAGGATGCAATTGTCGCTCCAATTCATAAGGTAGAATCAAGACAGCTTTCATCAAACTACAGATTTGTCAGCCTCTCTAGTGTCGTAGTTAAAACTCTGGAAAGAATAATCAAAAGGGCCATAATGAAATTCATTGAAACCAACAACTTGTTAAGCAGCGGACAACATGGTTTCAGGTAAGGATTTTCTCACGCAATAAACCTCCTGATAACAAAGGACAAATGGTCAGATTTTCCAAATAATGGAGAATCAGTGGATGTTGTTGCCGTAGACTTCAGGAAAACATTTGATAAGGTTCCGAATAATAAACTCTTTTTAAGACTGGAAAATCCAAGAATCGCTGGACGTTTCTTAAAATAAATCAACGATTTCATAGTAAGTGGTAGACAGAAAATAAGAGTCTACTTCAATTGATTCTCCTGGGAACCCGTACTTATTGGAGTACCGAAAGACTCTGTCCTAGGTCCTTTACTTTTTATATTGTATGTAAATGAACTCCCAAGTATAGTTGAGTCTCCGATGCTACTTCACGCTGATGATGTAAAGGTTTGGCGAGAAATAATAGGAGACGCAGATGCGTTTGCACTTCAGGAGGACTTCGATGTCCTGATTAGCTGGTCTAAAGCGTGGCTGATGCCTATCAACGAGGCCAAGTGTGTCTACATCCACATTGGGGATACATAAGTAAATAGGTACAGCACAAGGGGACAGGCGCTGCCCGTAGTCCGGTTTCACAATGATCTTAGGGTAACAACAAGCCATGGTCTTAAGACCAAGGCCCACTACAGCGTAGTTTCAGTTAGGGAGTTCACAACTCTATATCCTTTAAGATGAACATTTACCAAGTATGCTAATATGTTCACTACAGTATATACAACCATAGTGAGATCCAAACTTGAAAACTGCATTCAGGCTTCAATCCCCTGTTTTTTAAAGGTGAATCAGATATCTTTGAAAAAGTACAGAGAGGAGGTACCCATGCAATTCCAGAACTCCGGGGTTTGCCATACACAGAGCGGCTTGAGAAGCTAGACCTCTTTACTCTGTTCTACGGCAGATTAAGAGGTGATCTGATTTTGATGTATTGAATACTAAGAAATAATTATAGACCTGTTATATCCTCTCTTTTTCTTCCTACCATATTGGGACAACTCAGAAGAAATAGCAGGTGAGTACAAAGGCTAAGAATGAACAAGATACTTGTGAGATACAGGTTTTCAGACCGAGTCATCAATTCTTGGAACCTGTTACTCAAAGCAGTAATTTTTAGTGATTGTATTAATATTAAGTATATCAACTTGGATAGATACACATTTATACCTTATCCTGTATACTTCTAGCTGTCTGATATAATGTAAATAATTGAAAGAATTTTGACCTACCTCATCTTGTAAAATTTCCTGATGTTAAACTAACTCCACTGCATTTTTATGTTTAAAGCATTTTCAATCTTCCCGTTGTTGATGTTATGGACTGAATTTCGATGTATTTTTTGTCACGTATGCGTCCTGAGAGAATCACCTTAGTATTGTCATTATGTCACACGTTTTTCAGTTAAGTCTGGTAGTGGCTAGCAATGGAAACCAGATCGCGCATTTATTTCTGTTTGGGGTTCGCTAGGCGGATGTACCTTAATCCCAATGTTAGCATTCACATCGGGACTCAAACCCAGTGCTTTTCACGTTAAATACACTAACCGTTATCAACTGGGCTCTTGAGTTCATATAGCCACAGGTTCGTTATAAGCGTATGAATTTAACATTGTAAAGCTTTTTGAATCTTCCCGTTATTGATGTTAAGAACTAAATTTTGACCAGTCTATTTTGCATACCTAATTTTATAACAACAAGTAGTACAAACTCAACATTTTTCCTCATTTTTCATTTGAAGGTAATGAAGAAGATGTTACAGTCATTGAATGTAAAATTTTGCAAGATAAAGTTTCCAAAATGCGGTTTAGCATTTCTTTCATTTGAGTAATTTGGGTAAAATATTTCATAGAATCGATTTTCAGATCTGCTACTGATCGTGATTTCGCTATCACTGTTTTGAATGGACACATTTGGAAAGGCTCAAAAATGGAAGCTAAGGTTAGTTCTTGGTTCTCGATCTCGCCTATTACCATTATTCTCCAATTTTCCCAGTTATTATAAAATTCACCATCGAAGATGTGAAGCAGTTGTGATATTAATTGATATACCTGTTAAACGAGTTGATGGCTATCGTTATTCATTAACTTTTTGGATAACGTATTGGCATTTCAGATCATAGGTAATGAGTTGCAGTCTCACATTGTCAACATCAACACCAGGATGTATTTGTGTTTGGCTGACGAGTACGGAGTAGGACGAAACACTTCCTAAATTCGATTTCTAGCCGCCATCCAGAAGTATTCTTGCTTCACATAATCTGCCAATGTAAACGTTATTCGGATTACTCAACTTGACCAAACCTTCGTGTGTATACTAAAGGCGAGAAGGAAGTGGTACTGTACATATGTTTTAATTGAGTGAGATGATTTAGACAAAACCAGTTTTCCAACTTTACCATTTCTATGTTGGGATATAGTACTTCGGTATTTTGAAAAAGAATCACATCGCGAAACAAGCAATCTCAAAGTGAGCTGGTATAAAAATTGCGTTGGCTTAATTACACTCAGTGTTTCGATTGTTCAGTAGAGAAGTAGATATATATCAGAACAAGAGTTTATAGACGTAAAGATATAAGGGCAGAATTATGTATATTGCGAAATAAACAGTACTTATGCATGATATATCAGATGCTTGCCTACACCCCTTGATTAAACCCAGATCACTTTAGCTGGACCTCACTAACTAAGCTGAACAATTAGAGCCTACCGTAATGATGGTTAAAGACAACCTGCATCATGATAATTCACGTTAAAGATGAAGATTCCTTTATCATAGCAATTTCTTAATGTTGTTTGAGCACAATGAAATCAATGAAGTATGATATAAAGAGCTGCAGTGAACGGTACAAGAAAAGAGCTTGGGCAGAAAAACTTAAAAGACGTTCTGATTCCTCTCATATACAAGAATCGATTCACCAACTACAAGAGGAGTCGGTGAACGGTCCTGGAAAGTGATTATGAGCTTTAAAATGGGACATAGATTTTGCAGCTCCCACCATGAAGCAGTTTTTAAATGTAGAGTTCTGGTACCACTTAAACAATAGGTATAAAGAGCGACTCCTAATAGAAAGGTCACCAAAAAGCTTTGACAAAGTCAAAGAAAGCCTTCATCGAAGTAAAACATTCCGTCAAATCAGCACCAGTTTAGTCCTTCTCTCTGATCAGAATTTTTGTCACGACCAGCTGTACAACACACACAACAACAGATGGATCACCTAACGATCAATAAAGGTTATTTATGTCACTAAGACGAAGGTCCTTCGAACGTTTTTGGTTGTTGAATGTTTATAGTAAGGGTCTCAGGCTTAATGTGGATGGCTATAAGGAGATTCCGAGAATCGATGCCATGCCTTAGTTAAACAGAATGACTTCTAGGAGATCATATGTGTTCCAATAGGATTCCAAAATCAGTCACACATCCAGATACTCGACTGTATATTTTCAAGACCTCTCCATTCCTAGCCTTTGGTTCTCCAATTTCACTGATTTCAACCCTGTGGATTCAGTCAGTCAGTTACAACGTAGAACTTCGTACGTACGTACATCAGTTCGAGTTGCCATACCACATTAGCACAGAGATGAATTTGTCGATTCAAATCCCATATTGGTAGAAGTAGTAAGAGTATAAGTATTATGTGAAAGATTAGGGTTTGAAGATGTTATTGAAGGAGTATAATCCAATGAAATAAATTTGGAAAGAAAAAAAGATAGAGACATAAAGAATTCAGATTAGAATTTGGTAGAACACAAAGTGTGGATGCACCTTCGCCATTGCAAACGATTTTGAGCCATATCATTCAAGGTCTCTAACCATCGGTTGCTATCATCTCGCGAATCCCAACCAGGTAGTCTACACCTACCAACATGGCCCAGTCCACTTGTCAGTGACTTCATGGATTTGTGCCATGTTTTGGTCTGGCCGCCCCTAGCTTTCTTCCAACCTGCTCCTACACCATAAAGCATTGCACGTCGGGGCAGTCGGTGGTTGGGCATACGTAACACATGTCCCAGCCATCTCAACTGAAGAAGTTTCACTACTTCATCAATCGATTTGCCATCCTTACCTAGTACCCGTTTCCTGACATCTGCATTACTTACCCGGTGGTCCCAGGATATACGAGCAATGCGTCGAAGACACCTATGATCGAACACTAGTAGCCTACGAATATCCTCTACTCTTATCGGCCATGTTTCACTGCCATAAAGTAGGACAGAACGGACTGCTGCACAGTAAACCCGTCCTTTTGTTGCTAGACGGATATCTCGCCTACGCCATAAATGGCGCAAGTTGGCAAAAGCTAGACGAGCCTTCTGTATCCGTGCTGAGATTTCGTCACACACCAGACCACAAGGGCTGATGAGACTCCCAAGATAAGTGAAGCTGTCAACACGCTCAACTACTTCACTCCCTATTATTAGTTCAGGTGTCGATGCAACCCAATCCTGAAGTAACATTTTGCACTTCGAGGGAGAGAATCGCATCCCGAACATGCCTGCATTGTTGCTTATAGTGGTCAGAAGACTCTACATTTTGTCAGCATCTTCACCGAATAAAACTATGTCGTCGGTGTATTCTAAGTCAACAAGTGAGCCTCCTGGTAAAAGTTCAACTCCAGGAGATTGAGATGATGAAAGTGATACCTCTAAAAGCATGTCAACGACAAAGTTAAACAAGAATGGGGAGAGTGGACAGCCCCGACGAACACCACTTGAGGTAACCAATTCTGATGACAGTTCGCCATAGGCCCTAACTCGACCAGTTGTGTTCGAGTAGAGAGCCTTTATGAGGTTAATGTACTTCTTTGGTACTCCTTTCACTGACAAACACTGCCATAGAACCTCACGATCAACGGAGTCAAATGCCGCCTTAAGGTCAAGAAATACTACTATTGTGGGACGTCTGAATGTGTGTCTATGTTCTAGGACCTGACGTAGAGTGAATATCTGGTCTATGCAACCACGTCCAGGTCGGAAACCAGCCTGGTTTTCTCTAGTCTGCTCTTCAAGAGCTTTGGTTAGGCGTCCAAGTATTATTGAAGCTAATATTTTAGACACTATATTAGTCAAACTGATTCCTCTGTGATTGTCACAGGAGGACTTTTGTCCTTTCTTATAGACTGGCACAATCAGTGATTGGGACCAGTCAGATGGAATTACGTCCAGTTCCCAGATTCTACCTAAGACCTCAGTCAATCTCACTGCCAGTACTGGACCACCATCCTTAAAAATCTCAGGGGTAAACCTGTCAGGGCCTGCGGCTCTCCCTCGCTTTAGATTTCCTATAGCTTTTTCAACCTCGTAGAGAGTTGGAGGACTTACCTCAATTTGCCATTCAGGACGACTGGGGATCGTGGGTAACTGAAGTGTGGCTGAAGGCCAGTTGAACTGATCCCTAAAGTGTTCTGCCCATCGATCCGATCTCCTGGATTGAGAATGAATGATATGCCCGTCTTTGTCTGAGATAGTTTCGCTAATAGTCGGGTTCCTAATGCCGGTTTCTTTAATAAGTCTGAACAGCTGTCTGCTGTTACCTATTGCCGCTGCCTTTTCCATCTCTCTTGCTTTCTCTACCCACCACTGTTCACGATCATTGCGTAGGTTTCTTATTAGCCTTCGTTTAAGCTGACTTCGCTCTTCGTTATGTTCAGAGCCAGGTGGAATGAGTTTTCGAGCATCTATCAGTGCGGTAGATGCTGCCGAGATCCATTGTTTCTCCCTGACCTTATTGCTTACCTTACTAGCGGATATCACAGCTGTTTCCACAGCTTTTCGGATGTCATACCACGCTGCTTCCGGGTGGACACAACTTATATGTCTGTCTAACTGTTTTTCTAGTTGTTCCTGAAATATATTCTTAGCTTGCTTATCATTAAGTACAACCCTTAGAGCCTTCCCTGCAGTGTCTTTCCTACGTCCAGTAAGTCGCAGACAGATACGTGCTCGCACTAGAGCATGATCTGAATCTAAACATGTGCCTCAGAATGAGCGACAGTCTTCTATCGAGCCCCTCCATCGGTGGCTGATAGCGATGTGACCTAATTGGGTCCAACGTTGGGACGAATTCGGTGGTCGCCATGTCAACAGATGTTTTTCCTTTTGCTTAAAGTTAGTATTTGCAAGAAATAGGCGGTTATCTGAGCACAGCTGCAACAGACGGTCGCCATTATCTGTTCTTTCCGCCATGACACCATAAGATCCTCCCAGGTGTCTTTCACTTAGTTCACCTACTTGAGCATTAAAGTCACCTGCCACTATTACTATATCAGAACGCCTAGCTTTTCGGAGAAGGTCAGAAAGTTTCCTGTAAAACTCATCTTTTATATCGTCTGAGCTGCAGTCAGTGGGAGAGTAGGCAGAGACGACTAAGAAGCAACGACGAGTTTCCCTATCTTTCCGAGTCCTTACTGATCCGTTTAGTCGGACAGCGCATAGACGACTGTCTACTGGGATCCAGTCTAAAAGACCTAGTTCTGCCCTAGGACTTAATGCTATACCTACTCCAGCGAGGCCACGGGAAGCAGCATCAGGGCTTCCAGATACACGAAGCGTGTATCGAGATGGTTCTTTATTTTGATTAGGTGAGGTCAAATGAATGACGCTACTCGGATCTTGTATGCGCGTTTCGGAGACGCAGCACACATCGATGGTGTAAGATTCTAAAGTCCTAGCTAAGGAAGCCTGTTGTCCTATTTGGCACAATGTTCGGACATTAAAAGTTCCTACATGTAGTTTAGAGCGTGGTTTCAGGAGACCAGGAATAACGTTCCGTGTACTTGAATCGTTTGCCCTAGCGGTGCGAGGTGATAAAAGGACGTGGGAAGGGTTAGTCGTGGAGATAAGAGAGTCGTTAGGAGGTGTAGGAAGGATTTGAAAGTGACCAACTTGGTCTCGTGTGCTGTTACGGGTATGAGGGCATTTATCACTTCCCGGCTGCCCACACCGTGGAAGGGTATTTCTTGAGGGACCTGAAAAGGATGTTGGATTAGTGTTGGTCTGAACGACCTGAGAGCGTGACCGCAGTGCCCAAGGGACAACTGCTTGAGGCCGGTCACGCACGGCCTTTTTGTGGGGGATTTTTGAAGTGTTAGCTCCGTTCTTCAAAGGACCTTACCGCCGGAGACGGAAATCCGTGGGATAAGGCGAGGTGTGCATTTTTAGGGTCGACCTTTCCTAACCCCACCCCTCCTTGTGGGAAGGCAGCATCGCTATCATGCTGGTTGTCTGAAGGAAACACCTTACTGCCGTCACAGCTCTGTACAGTCGGCAGTACGACTTCGCCTTCGGACCTTGGGGTTGGTGCTTTTAGTCTTACCGCTCTTCAACCGACCTGTCTGGCGTGGTAGGACCTCGAGGAACGATTGTTCCAGCCAGCATAGCTCGATTGCTTCATCACGATAGGCAAGCCCGACCACCACGTCAAGGTAGCAGCAACGGTCGGGACTATTGTGCTTTGAATGTGATTGTGAAAGATACCAACTATACTTTGAGTAATGCAAACTTTAATATAAACACATCCATCTGACCCACAAAATTAAGGTATTCGAAGCTTCTTACGGATGCTGTAAAAACTTAACGCCCCTGATTCAGGAGCCGAACTCGAGTGTGTGGTAGGCGCTCAACGTAGTTGCTTCGAGTGACCATGTCTCGATCATTTTAGTCGTTGTAACTGATATTTTTTCAAATGTATTTATATCTTTCTCTTCAAAGAAAACTACAGTTTATCCTGAACGTTCCTTGAAATAACTCATATTTATCGGTCATGAATTATATTCATCCAATTCTTACTGTAAAGTAGGATCATAAATTAATTACAGATAAAGATATTCTGTTTGTTAAATTCCAATCATCATCATGCAACATAACGAAAAAAAACGTTGTCGGTAATATCTGCATCAAAACAGTCGTTATTCTGAATTTTTGTATAAGTAAACCTCTAATAATGTGTAACTGATATTTTATCTACGCAATAAAGCACATAATTTTTGGAGGTTACAAACTAGTCATTCTCGAGGTTATATATAGTTTTCTACGTAGAAATGGTAAATTGGCTTTTAGGGCTCTAGATGTCCATCGATTGATGTCATTTGTGATATGTTTTACATATCCGGGCATCACCTATTCCGATGCACAATTTGGGTAGTATTCGATCAGGTTGGATGAAGACTGGGGATATGCAAGCGAATATTTGCGATCGCCCCATTAAGTCCACTGACTACCGGTCTAAGTCATATGGAGAAATCTAAACGTACGGGATTTGAGCCATAGAGATAATCCTAATCTATAGTTGGAGTCCATAAGTGCCATATTTCTCAAACTATATTGTCTTTTCGTGCAAATTGTAATTATAAATAAAGTATTACTAGAACTATTGTATGCCGTCCGCTTGGCCTGTTGGGCTACAATACTTGCAAATCCAGGGACTGTTGAGCTATTTTAGTACAAACAGTTTTTTATTATGAACTTGATAACTACATTTGGCACACAGTACTTCAGCAATTATCTGCTAACACAGGAAGAAGATTAAGTGTAGAAATAACATGCTATTCAAGCAGAGCAACTTGAAATAATCCAACTCAGCACATATGGTCACGAAAGTATCAACTTCAAATATACAGAAAGTTAGCAAACTCAAAGTTGTGGCAGCCAATCAGAAAAGCCCGGTGATCCAAAAAGTTGAAGCACAGTAAAAATAAATAGAATACTTAAGGTTGTTGTTACTAGCAAAACTTTAGCATTATTAACAAAAATCGAGTAGTCATGTGATCATTTTAGCAGTAATAAATTTTGTGAATCTTCGAGAATACCTTGTCAGTAATCATAATTAAAAGTCTATTCATCTTGTCTCATTGTGATGACCTTCAGGCAAGTATAACCGATATAATATTATTAGTAATAATAGTTTAAAGTTTTCTTATTTCTACTACTTGATGTTAAATGTCTTATTTTTGATCTTCCTGGATATGCTAAGATTGCTCGTCCTCATGCTGATCCATTAATTAAAAGAAGAGCGGAATGTGAAGTACAGTCTGAACTCTTATCAAAAGAACAACGTATAGATTGGTTAAGTGAACCAGTTGACTTGGAGAAAGCTCACGAAACGTATGTCTTTCAGCAGTTAAAAAGTTTACTGATTAGTTTTTTTAAAATAAAATTTTCTCCTATTATTGTTAGTCTCGATCATGAAATGAATTAAACACACATACCGTGATGAACAAAATGGTTTGCTAGAATCCGGAATATTTCTACAAAATTAGCTTACTACCTACCATTTTTCAAAGTCAAGCATGGAGGACAGCTGACAAACACCTTCCAAATTAGTACCGGTGTCAGACAAGGCTGCTTACTCTCTCCCTTCTTCTGATGGTTAACTGGACTATAAAGGCCACATCCTAGGCAAAGCACGTACCTAGACAGCATTATCGATGAACGAGGAGGATCTGATGCAGACGGAAAGGCAAGGATTGGCAAAGCAAGGGCACCATTGCTATAGTTGAACAACGTATGAAACTCAACGAACAGCATATTCAGAATCTTCAATATGAACATCAAGACCATTCAACTGTACGGAGCTGGAACTTGGAGAATTACCACAAGTATTTATCAAGAATTGTCTAAGCAAGATACTGAATATCCTTTGGCCGGATACCGTTAGCAACATCCTACCGTGGGAGAAAACAAACCACCTCCCATCTGAAGAGGAAATTATGAAAAGATGATGGAAGTGTATAGGACACACATTGAGAAACTCATCAAACTGCGTCACGAAGCAAGCGCTAACTTAGAACCCTGAAGGTAAACGGAAAAGAGGAAGGCCAAAGAACACACTACACCGAGTATCGGAAGCAGACATCAAAAGGATGAATAGCGACCGGAAACAACTGGAGAGGATTGCCGAGGACAGAATTGAATGTAGAATGCTGATGAGCGGTCTATGCTCCTCCACGAGCGGGAACAGGTATTGTAATTAAGTAAGTATCTACCATTTTTCATATATGTTAACAGTATCAAATCTTGGTATATTATCATTTCATTTCTATTCCTATGTGTATCTCAGCAATTTGAAAATCCTTACGGAATGTTTTAAAATAAAAAAATAATAAAGTAAACAATTGTTTGCAATATCTTATTGTTTGGGCTTGTACAGTTATAATTTGGTAATTATTATTCCTATTTAAGACTCAGTCAACGTGAAACCCCCTAGTTACAATTTGTAACACTTATTGATCCAATCAGAATGTGTATCTTTGTGCTTTAATATTTTGTTAATTGTAACTGGCAGTTTACGAATTTGTTATAAACAAATTTTTTTTCCCAATATTCTTTATTTCTGAATGTTCAAATATATTTTCTTCTTGTTACTTTGGGTTATGTTCTATGATGTATTAAATGTTTTGTCAAACTACTAAAAATATAAATTTTTATTATACTAAATGCTTTGACTTTATTTATTTTATTTTATTTAAACACTTAAATATTGGTGCAAGAAGGCACCAGATACATATGCGCCGCACAAAAAAATGTCATTTCATTTAATTGTATGAAGGCTATGATACTGCCCGGGTGCCCAGACCGAAGCAGGTGATTTTCTTATAGGACCACACCACAAGGCAGTGAAGCATCATGAGGAGATGCAGTTCCATAGTAGTCGGTGACTAACAACTGATTCATACGCCATTTGTTCCTTCAGGATACTGGAGGTCATGTGCACTATTGGTTTGGAATCAGGGTTTTCCAACTTCCCCAGGTGGACTTTTCGTCCTCTCAATTCCACAAACAACACCTTCGCCACGAGAAGGCAGTAAGTAGGATTTCCATGGCAGAGGTTGTATACGCGTAGTCGTGTGAGTATTTCGAGAGACGGCTGGACCTTCCCACTCTTGGCCGTACCAGCTTGTACTTACTTCTTATGAGGTTGTTTGGATCATTTAAGTCGTCTTCACCATATTCTGGGGTATGAATAAACTATTAACTTGCCACGGTATCTCATTTATTATAAGCAATCAGTGTTTTAATAATTAAATATCATTTTAGATAGACCGGTTACTTCATGTTGCAGTAAACGCTAATGATGCTGTTCATAGCGACTTTCAAAGCTTCGTCAATGAAGCCACCCGGCTCAGAAAACATGGATCAAAGCATCGACCTTAGCGGCAAATTTTCATTTCATGATTAGCTAATCTTCCAGATATTTTAAATTTGTTCATGGTATTTCGAATTCTGATTTATTAATCTCTTAGCTTAAAGTTCCTACTAACACTATAAAATGAATATATAACTTGATATTCAGATAAACGAGTTGTCATGACATACTAGAAAATTCTCTCAGTCTATTAATTCAGCTTTAATTCCGAATACTGAATAAGTTTTGAAGTAAAAGTTTGACTTTGGCTGTCTTTAATTTGTTTTTACTTCAAAATAATTCGAACCTTATCATTAAGTTTTGTATGTTATGAGTTTTAATTTCAAAATCCAAAAGTCAATGGCTTCATTAAAGAAAAGAGTTTTCTTTCTGACGAATTTACGTTCAACTGTCTTCTTCATTCTTTAAATAACGGAATAAATGAATAATTTTTTATTTTTCCGTTCACAGACTTCGTGACTCCATTCTTCCATTATGGCGTTTGAATTACGATCCAGATCAGTTGATTGAGAAACGAAATCTAGTTTTAAAATGTTTAGCGGAAATAAGAAGGAGATTGTTGTTGATTAATCCAGAAATTGGAAATGTTGACAGTGTGAAATTTGTGTAAGTTCAAATGTTTATTAATGATATGTTTGCGTATATGTGCGTCATTAGTCGTCAGTTAACTAACTATAGAACGCTGTTCATTGATGTTTTTATTTACTAAGTTGACCCTTCAAAACTGGACACAATTTCTGACTTCTCCATTCATATCTTTTCTAAAAACCGTTTCATCTTGTTTTAACGCTGCTCATTGACTGTCTCCACCGTATGAAATGGTACTAGTAATCGAATTATCCCAATACAACGTTTTATCATCTAGTTTAAACGACTCTGTCATATAACCATTTTGCGAAATCGGTCTTTCTTCACTATACACTACTGTTCTAGTGATAATCAACTACATATGTCTTATCAAATAAAATAATAATCCATGTGTACTGAAATTGCATATTGGGTAAAAATTGACGTGATAAGACAAATTGATGAGTTGGAATACCATCATCAATTGTTCTAAAAACTACAGGAATGAAATGGAATTAATGACATCGACAAGTGAATAAGACAAAGTGATATTTAAATTCAGGACTAATCTTAAAGCTTAACAATCACCTCATCTGGATCACTGAACATATTAGTCGTACATCTGTATCAGTTTTTCTTGTGAAGCTAATAAATATTTCAGTCAAAAGTTCATTTTATTTTCTTCTAAACTAAGGGTGTGTGTGTATGACGGTGGCGATTGAGTAGGCAAAAATCAAATTTACTTTCAATTCATTGTTTAATCCTAGTCAATTTTATGATGATATCAAGTGTAGTTATTTTTACTTCATTTACTTTATTGATATTGTTTGTTATTAGAGAAGAATACGACTCAAATAGTCAAACAACTATATGTAAACTTGCTCCTATAATTCCATCTGTAAGTTATGTGTTTCTCTGTTAATTCTTTGTCACTATCTTGAATAAACCTATTTATTGTACCCTAACTTCCTAAAAAGATTAATAAATGTTTGTCAATTTAGGATTTCAACTTTTAATAATCTTTAAAAGTAGGGAATATATTTCATTTTACCTTGTTAAAAATTAATATATGGGCTACTTATTTGTCATCAGTGTCATATTTTTTTAGATCAGAAGCGGTTTTGTGGAGATTTCAGTATTTTCATAGTTGAAATCATTAGCCAATTGAAGCTAGACCACCATGGAAGCGAGACTGGTAGGTCCTGGGTCCGAATCTTACGAGTGCGGGGTCGTGGATGCGCACTGCTGATGAGTCCCATAATAGGACGAAACGGCCGTCCATTGCTTCCAGGTTTTCCATAGTGGTCTAGCTTCAATTGACTCATGATTTCAACTATCATAATTTTTCGTCATATGGCATGTTTATTAAAGAGGATTTGTGAAACAGACTTGTTGTACTAAGAAACTAACAATGATATAAACGTTAAATCTATTGCATAAGTTAATACCTATATTGACTCAGAAGCTTTATGGATAATGCATTAGCGTTTGAAGCAAGGCATACTAAATTTGAGCTTAAATTCAAATAATAACACTGAGATGTAAGAACATTTATTTGATCAGTCTTAATCGGAACCAAATACACGTCTTAGATCCCACTACCTAACATGATCTTTTTTTTTAAAAAAAGTGGACAAGCGTTTCATATAATTTACGGGCAATAGATTTTATTTAATCATTAAGAAATGTTATTTGCCTAGTATTTATTAAATTTTACAATCTACATTTTCTAATCAAACGAAGCAGTGTAAAATAAACGATCCAGTCTATTAATTTTTGATTGGTTCCTTCGTATGTATCCACCAAAATATTTTAAATAGTGCAAGTGATATTGTAGTGAACAGAACACGACTGGGGACAATCGAATGTATTTAACCAAAAATTACAGACTATCTCAGTAAATTCTGATAACCAAACAATGAACAGTCAATTTGCAAATTAACAACCAATTGTTTCAATCTTCTCTGTTTCTTCTCTAATTTCATTGCTCATGCATTTTCCAAACGATTGCGCTTCATTTCAGTTCTTTGCTCATCGGTCTTCTGCCAAAATACATTCTATGTCTGACCCATACCATATACTACTTATATAGATATAAGTAGACCACACCACAATATCATAATATTTTTCTTGATAAAAAAACACTTTTCATATGGTAAAATTGCTTTTTAATATTCCACAAACCTATTGCACTAGCCTATTCAAACGGAATATCGAAATAAATCTGAACTTACTGTTGGCTACGACATGGATGGTTCAGGTTAGTTATATATTCATTTATATTCCAAGTAAATTACTTCTTTTCGTCATAAAAATATTTCTATTTAATATACATAAATTTTTGGATAACCGGTCACTTAGAAAATTATGCACTACACAAATACAGAGGTATTATTTTAATAAATAAAAGAAGGTTCAAGGGAGTGTAATCGCGAAGTAAACAAGTAAAGAATAATATATCGTATGAGATACAGTTCTTTTAAAATTACAGCTATGAAAGGCTTCTTCCAGTTTAAGGAGTTCCTCTTACTTTTACAGAGAAAATTGAAGGGATTCCTACAAGCTTTTATTCCGACTCACGTTTGATAACATGTCAAACCACTAAGTTGTACCATTTATAGGACCCAAACTGAAGAGTCTTGATAGGCTAATATGTGTCAATCTTATGTAACTTTCATACCTTTGCACTATGTAATAAAATGTCCACCTCTCTGATCTTTTCGCCCGTCCGTAGCATCGAGAAACAGTGAGCTATGTAGAGGCCTCTTAAACGATATTTATAGTACATGGGAATACTTCTGTATTGACATTCATCGTTGATCATATAGTAATTTCTGTGTTTTCCCCTCATCACTATTGAGTGAGGATCGAATTATATTTTTTTGTCATCGATACTTACTAAACCCCAATGATTACTTTTTACTAATATTATCAGCGTGAGTTGACTGAAAATTCTCTTTACATTATATTTCACTCATCTTAGAAATTTATATCCATCAAATGCTTGTGTTTCATCTCTTCCCCGAACAAACTTTATATTACAAAGTAAGATTAATTGCTTGATTATTATTATTACTCTGACAACCCTGATAAACTGGTGGTAGCTAATGGATAAACATGATGATCTACCCTTTCTAGTTATACTTTACTATCATTTGATGAGTATGTTAGTCAATCTGTGTTAGTTTTTTTCTCTATACACAGTTACGGTACCTTCACCATCCTGTTTTTTCTCAAGAACCGTTATTATCCACAAAACACGGTTTAATATATGAGGTACTGAAGATTTTAGCAGCGTTTCTTCTTAAATGAATGATGTAAGCTTCATGTTATAACTTGCTCAATTACAGAGGATATGTATATCTCATGTTGGAAAAGTCAACGTTTCTTCAATACTCATGACCACACTATCACTTCAAACACCAGCCCATTATTTATTAAGCTTATGAGTTCAGATAGACACTAATTTATTCAACGATTTTAAAATTGAATTTCAAGGGTTCATGTTTTTTATTGTTGATGTTAAGGGTTAGAATCAATTAGTCTTTAACTCATTAGCCTTTGGAGCGAAATATATTTGATCTTAGTCTTGATGTAAATATCAACACTGGAATCCAGGGATATCTAATTGACGAGTACCAAATAGGTTGATAAACACACTCCAAATACCACTTCTAGCCGCTTTCAAACCATACTAGAATTTGTTATAAAATGATAATATTGCAGCAATCTGTCCAGGGTTGACTTATACTAAAAGTAAATGATCTACAAAAAACAAACCCTTACAAATAAATAGATTGAATTTATGAACTATCAATGTTAGCATTTACACACACGTTCTTATTTTTCCTTAAGGCCCAGTTATTGGTTTTCGCTATTCCAAGTACAAAGGGGGTTCAGTTGCTGTCGGATCATTTAAAAGTTGGAACTTTATGCCAAGAAACTCTAATAAAGTCATAAATGCTTTACAAAATTTCTTAACCGCCTGTTTTAAAGGAGAATTTGAACAATTACCTATGCTTGATGCTTTTGATCCAATCACGTATAATGGAAACTGGCGCCATGTACTCATTCGTGAATCAAGGTCTGGAGATACATTAGTTGTTTTATACATTAATACATATGGCTTTACTGAGGTAATAAAGTTTAAATGGTACCAGATCACTTATTGATTGCTTTTTCATTTTGTATACTTGAACTCATCCATCTCTCTTACCTTTTACTCCTGTTATAAGAAAATAATTCAGGTACTAAATTCATGAAGCATCATACATATTGTATTACCTAGTGTTTATACTTTAACATTGACAACACTAAACAGTTAATAATGTTTAGTGAAGCTAGTCCCTCTGAAGACAATAGAAGATGGTAGCGCAATATCGTGGATTGATTGAATTAGATACTAACACCGTCGTATGTTGACTCAGTAATCTTGAGGTTAAGCGTTCACACGCGAGACCGAGGGTTTGGGGTTCGAACCCTGCGTAAGGGATCGTGGATGTGCACTACTAAGGAGTTCTATACTAGAACAAAACGTCCATCTAGTGCTTCAGGTTTCCGATAGTGGTCTAACATTGGTCGGTTCATGACTTCAATGAAATTCAACAATCTCCACAACCCCTTAACGATAATAATGCACGTTTTATTGATCATCGAAAAATGACTCGCCATATGTGTCTAATGTTTTAAGGCTCATTGAATTCTCTCGTTCATGTTGCAATTTGACTATTAGTCTAAATGAATTGACATTGTATTTTCTGTGTCTCAATGTTAGACTTTTAAAGGTCGTCGTCAGGGGATTATGGATCCCTAGATTACATGTTAAATATCCAAAACTAAATATTTTAATAAGTTGTTTTTATCCTAAGAAGATTTGTCGATACGTCGATGGATTACATAAAATATACTAATTTTGAATGCATACGATCAAACTTTGTTGTGCAAGTAAAAATGATTGAATAATTCTGTACCCCGAAGACTATATATGACTGTTTATGTAGAGAAACCGGTTTTAATTTGTAAGGACGGCCCGTCGGTAGACTCTCGGAAGCCCTAAGAAGCCCAGGAAGAGCCGCAGACATTCCATCCAATCACGGCTAGGGGAATGTTCTAGAAATGCCAACGTGGAGCTTCTCCATTGGATGGATTAGTTTGATACCTATGTGCTTATTGGTTGACCTAAATGATAATTTACTTTCAGCCAAAAACTATAAATACACGAGATTTCTGTGCTATATTTTGACACTGTTTGGGGCAATAAACTTCCTGCTTACCAGTCTTTGTCTTCTCTCTTTTGCGACGTTTTGCGGGTTCTATCGTTCAAGTAGTCAAGTAGTTCGCGGCATATTAAGAATCAAGGCTCTAGATATAACATAATTGCTCTAGATACCTTGATGAGATGTCTATTACCTTTGACCAAAGCATGGTATATATATATATATATATATATATATATATATATATATATATATATATATATATATATATATATATATATATATAGCACTTTCTTGTTTTTAATTCATTAGTTTTTGCCGGTTTATGATTCTGTAGATGTAACTTATTGTATCTTGTTGCCGTCATCATCAATATGAAATAGTGAATCGTTGAAAACTTGGTTTTAAAATATGGTGACGTCAGTATTAATTGTAAGATAGGAATATTTCTAGCACGTAATAACTTTTTGTCCATTTGTTACCATAATTTTCTGTAAATATAGCCTCCATATATTCTTCAAAAAGTTCGAAACGCATATGTTAATATTGTTTTTTTTCCTGCTTTAGGAGAATATAAATAATTTGTTGGACGAATTACGAACATGGTTCCAAACCGGTCCAGGCTCAGATTCTGGTTTAACTAGCCTATATCTGTCTATCTGTTCAAGGTAGGTAAACATTTTAGTATTCAGTTTTACAGTCACATTTGTTTACGGTATCCTGATCGGTAATTTGACTCAATATAAATTTTTCAATGTTTTAATCAAATATTAAAAACCATACATCAAATTAAACAATTTCGACTGAGAATTTATTTAATCTCTTTTCTTTCTCACCCAGTAATCATAAATACTTGTTATTATTTTAATAACGAAATTGAATGTTTACATAGTAATAATGCATTTCAAGTGATAGAACTTATTCTATTTTAGGTCAGGTATAAAACAATCTGATGAAGATCTTCGTCAAGTTTTTGGTAAACCTGTAAGTCAAATCCTTCTTTTATATTATTACTGCTATTTTGTTCGTTACATCACCATCATAATTTTGAAGTTGTTGGTCTGTAAATACATTGTGTAATCACAGATTAGTGACAAATTTCATAATTGTTTAGTCGTTACTGCTGATCTAATTTTGTCGACTAGATCATAGTTAGTAAGAAATAGAAGTACTGGACCCATACTTATGAGTTTCAACTAGCACGAAACTCCATTTCAAAGTTCTTCTGTTTGTATTCTTTATTGATTTTATGACTTGTTTTAAAAGATAATTTAGATTTCATCTATTGGCATTATTTGATAATTCATGGAGAGGCTATGATTTTAGTCATATTTTAATGAATTCTCCGCAATATTCATCTTAATAGTAGAATGTGTGTCATAAAAACTTAAACTTTTATAGTCCACTAGATTCTCAATATTCTTAACTTATACAGTAGTGTCCAGGTTAAATATAATTTGATACATTTTGTAAGTTTATAAATTCCATGGAACTATACAAACGGATCTGGCCGTCTATGCTTCTCTAAAATATAAAATTTTCTCTTACTCTGTTTACATCAATACACTTGCAGTTTGCATTTATTGAGATGAATTGTCATTTGGAATTGGATTGATTACTAGTTCATCAGATGTAAAATCTGTTCATCTATTGGAAACAGAACTTTCTGTATTTAAATCATATTACATGTTTTCATCTTTCAGTATATTATTGAACAATGTTGCGGATTAAACTTTCATATATCCATTTCTGCATTCTTCCAAGGTATGCTGTTATTTACATACATATGCTATAGGAAATTATTTTTAAATATACTTATGTCACAATATACTGAGATATTGATACAAGAACTCGTTTATCACACAATAAGCTCGGTTATTAAGCAATCTTTGCAGTACATCTGTTCACTAAACTGAATCTTGATACCTGATATCTGATATGTATTACTAAATGCATTGATGAAGAACTCTCATTCCTCAGAAAAATCTTGATACTTTGTTAAACATATTGATTAAAAACCTAATAATGTTCAACCTATAATTTTTGTCTACATAATTGTAAACAACTCATTTATTGATCTACATCGGCTTAGTGGTTAAAGTACTCAACTTTTAACAATATTTAGGGTCACAGATTTTAACCTGACGTCACTTGGTTTAAGTAGTATATTAGGATCACTACAGATTACCAACAAACTATATGGTTCAAAGTTGAGTACATGAAAATATACTTGGTAACCGGATTAGCTAACTAGCAATAAACTTGTACTTGACAAATAACAAACATTATTATGAATTTGTATTTCTGTGTACTTTCGAAAACTTCGAGTCGTAATTGACTAAACACTCCAATGTTTTAACACTGCTAGCTCATTATATTGAACATATTCATTTGAATTGTGTACATATTTCACGTTGATATTTTAAACGGAATGAAATAAAACAAATATGATTAACCTCTTTCTTTGTTAATAAACACATTATTCCATATCGCGTAGATTTTATTTAAACCGAATCATATACTAGTCATTTGTTAGATGATAGTTATGTGTTTGATTTCTTTTCTTTAAAAATATAAAATCTTGTGTGTAATATATCAAAGAGTCTTTAAATTAGTAATCGCTTCACAACAATTTCAATCAAGAGGTATTAAATAGATTATTGGTCAATCACTATTTCTTTGTATATAGTGTTCACATATCAATTAGTTCTACGTTGATAAGAATTGACCTACTATCAATTTACTTATCTTTATGAGTGATGTTGTCATATCAGAACGAAGAATAAGTGCTAGGAATTATTCATGGACTATTATTACATAGATTACTATTGGATAACTATCAAGTAACTGTATTGTCTGTATATCCATATTCCTTTTATTATAGGCTTCCACTTGACCTACTGACTACTATCGTACGATTTGCCATTCATAACTTATTCCCAATTTTTAGCCACAGTCTTCTACACTCACAGCCACTCGTGGCTTGGTCTTGTATAATTGATATTTTTCACTTTATGGTGTGATGTGGTCTGGTCTGTTTGTATGTAAACCAAGTATATCTGAAATATGTAATTCATATAATGGAGTCTGAGATTGCATTCTGGACCCAACATGTAGGGCTGGGCGAGGAGAATCAATAAGGATCCAGAGTTGTGTTTTTGACGTATCATTGAATAAGCACAATAACAAGGTCATATAAGTCGGTATTCGGATTGACGATTTTGTCATGTGATAATTGACAGGGGCAAAACTCCTAACGATTGGCGACGGGGATCTTGCGAGAAAAAAGTTATCACGAATGTGTGTATATTTTTTTTAATTTTATACTTGCATAATTGTTGAGAGAATTACTTTTTTCTCTTTTTCCATCCTTCATAAATTTCAGTGAATACACTTGCTGCTGAATTATTATTTGAAAGAATATCATGTCTATGTAATTTACCTTCAGAAAATGAGATTACATGTGCTAATAAAAATCCTAATGAGAAGAAACGAATACTGCTTGATGTATGTTGTGGTACTGGAACAATAGCTTTATGTCTTTCAAAGGTGAATTCAAGTTTTATTATTTCTATTGTACTGTTTTCGTGTCTATATGAAATGCATATTCACTGCTAACAGCAGTTGTGTTGTGTTGTTCATTCAGTTTATAATCTTAGAAGAATTTGTAGTGAAGTGAGAATACGAGTGTGATTAAGTTATACGAAATAATTAAATAGGTGGTTCCATATTATGTAACTTTACAACATACAGTACGAAATCTTCATATTACTGAAATATTTCCGGCAACTTTTTTCTAAAATCATCTCGTTTATTCTTGTCATTTAACCATTCTTTACTTTTCTTAATAAATGTTACTTATAACCATATTCACAGTTTGATTATATGTTAGAGATGTGCAGTCTCTGAATCAGCACATCAAAAACTTCATTCGTAAAACTTGTTTTTACTCTGGTTAATGGGACATAGAAACCATGAGGACAAAAGTAGTTTCGTTCAGGGTATGAATATCATTGTCCCGAATTATTAACATAGTGCACAAATATATCAATATTGAGTATCTCTTTCACAGAACCCATGTATAATGATAATATGATTTATTGAGATAATTACTCACAGTTAATGGATATCAGTCGAAATTTCCATGTCCTCCGTCAGCAAAATATGGAAGAAAATTAATAAGGCATGAAATACAAGATGGGGACCATGAAAACCTATTGCACCAGAAAGCTAAGCATTAGAAATGTAATTCCATATCAACAGTTGTTATTGAAGAATCAATAATTTCGAACGAAACTTGAAATAAAGATTAGAATGATTCTTGTTATGAATTCAAGAAAAAGAATAAGGCCGTATCCAATTCGTTATGATCTTATGTCCGGCTTTATATCACACGAATTATCCACCAGTCAGAAAACCACTTGTCTAATCTTGGCACTGTGCCAAATCAATGATGTTCAACTGGTATGAGCAGTCTAACGTCCTTATTGGTCCCTTGTCCGCCTAGCTCTTCCAATTGAGTCCAGATTACCAATTACAGTTTCTGCTATGCGAATCACTTATTTCAAGCATACTCAGTTTATATACCAGACGGACGGACAGCATCACACCATAAAATAGAAAATAATATTTGTACAGGATCAAGCCAAATGTAGCTGTGAACGTGGGAGACAATAATCAATAAAATGAATATAATTTAGGGACAGTAAATCGTATAATAATAATCCATGAATCAAAATGAAGCTTATAATAAGATTAATATAGAGATACATGATGTAATCACTCAATAGCTAAACAATAGGAACATATATAGAGTAATTGTCCATTAATAGGACCCGGAAGATACCCGTACTCATGTCTTCGCTAGGATATAACTATTTCATTTTGTTTTAATAAAATTACTGTATCACATTCCGCGAACACTGTAATACGATACATATCTCTTGAGCTCATTTATTAGTGACTTAATCAATTATTTATCGCTTATGTTTTTACAATATTTACAGCATTTCGATCGTGTAATCGGTATTGATATGTGTAACAGTGCAATTGAAGATGCCAAATCAAACGCAAAATTGAATGGTAATGTTTTTTAAATGTATGATTAGATTTTTTAAAAATTAACACATGTAACTTTTGTGATGGATAACTGTCTCACAACCTATATGGTTGAAATCCACTAGTCACAACCATTTCGAATGTGAGAGAATTACCCAACACAAGCAATGGGTGTGGGTTGCGCAATCTTGTAAGCTGACTGATGTCAAACATGTGTACCATTCGATACCAGCTTAGTGGTCTAGAAATTAAGCGTTCAAGCGCGAGATTCATAGTGTATTTCGTTCCCAGTTGAAGGGGTCGTGAGTACACACTCCAAGGGAGTCCTGCACTTCCAATTTTTCAAATAAGATCCGTTCATTATTCAAAAACTCAACAATTCCCCCATACTTGTGTATCAATTTTGTTACTTTCAAAATTGTTACGAGTTTTTCTGTGAATTAGTCGAAGAAAATCAATTCTTACCCTATCTTTAACACTCCAGACACTGATTATTTATTTACCGACTGACAACTGTCCTGGAAATATTTCTGCCGAACAAATAATCGGTCGTTTTAATTCAGTGAAATTAGGCATGAATCTCTCCTGTGTGGATAATTATCTTACTTTGTAATATAATTAACTGAATAAAAACTTTCAGAAAAAAATGCATTGAAATGGTTAACAAAGCAGATTATTCATCTCACTTATCTTCTGAACAGCTTCGTTGAGTTTCACAATAAATGTGTCGTACATTTGATGAGAATATTTTCAGTAAAATGACGATAACACTTGTAGCAATGCAATTCATGAATTTATTTATTTATCTCGTGGATTCTCTTTATAAATGCTCACAAGTTAGAAACAATATTATCAGTTGTTTAAAAACAAAATTATGAACATTCTTCATGTGTGAGAGTTGTCTTAAACAAAGTCGGGTTGCACGTCTAGATGAAGATTGATAAGAGACAATTGTAGAGATTGTTTAGTTTTGGTTGTGATCAAGAATAGATCAGTGTTAAACAACTATCGAAAACCTAAAGCACTGGGTGCCGTTCCATGCTAGTACAGGACTTCTCAGAAGTGCCAATCCACGATCGCACATTCGGGATTCGAAACCAAAAACTTCGGTTTCGTGCGCAACGCTTAACCTCTAAACCACTGAACCGGCATCCAACAGTGAAAATATTTACTTTCAATCAATCCACGATATTGCGCTGCCATCTTCTATTGTCTTCCGCAGGTCACTAAGACCACCCCTGACCCAATTTCCTTCCCAGGTACCTCTAGAAGAACCTTTCCACGTTGTGGGCAACCGGGAAGTGACAACCACCCTCATGCTTCTAACAGCACTCAAGATCACTGTATTCACAATCAATCTTCCTCTCCAATTCCTATTATTCCTCCTACATCGACTTTCAACTCTGAACTTCCTCTTTTGGCTTCCTCCTCAAGTGTCACCACAGACAACGATTCCAGTGCACAAAACACTGTCCCAGGTCTACTGAAACCTCGCTCCAAACTACACATTGGAGCCTTCAAAGTACTCACCCTCTGTCAAATCGGTCAACAGGTCTCCTTGAATAAAACCTTAGAATCTCGTACCAATGATGT
This sequence comes from Schistosoma mansoni, assembly GCF_000237925.1. NCBI lineage: Eukaryota > Metazoa > Platyhelminthes > Trematoda > Strigeidida > Schistosomatidae > Schistosoma > Schistosoma mansoni. The sequence goes on from NC_031497.1 coordinate 15,122,034, forward strand.
ACAATGTGTCTCCAAAACGTGCATACAGGATTCTAGTGTGGTTATTTACTTGACTTCACCTCGCAAAAACGGAGAGCCGACAAGATACACCCTCCGTGTATCTAGAGACCCGATGACTAATTCTCGTGGACTTACATGTGTAGGCATAGCACTTAATACGAGAGCAGAACAAGCACTATTAGAGTGGATCCCCGTTAACAGTCAGTCAGACGGTTACACCGTAGGACCAGGCACATATATACGTCAGTTCAAGTTGCCACACCTCATTAGCACAACAAGACGAACATCGAATTCATAGAAGTAGTTAATTTAATGGTGGTAATATATAAAAGAAAGGTTGTATATAAGAATATAGTACAGGAAGAAAGGGAGATGTGAAGCAATTTTAATCTCAAGGTTTAAGGGAAGACAAAGAGTGTATACACTTACGCTATTGTGATCGATTCTGAGCCATGTCACACAGTCTCCAACCATTGGTTACAATAGTCGCGCGGACCCCAACCAAGTAGTCTGCATCTACCAGCATGACTAGAAGTTAGTGACTTCAAGCACTGATGCCACGTTTTGGTTTGGCCGCCCCTAACTCTCTTCCAACCATACCCTATACTAGTCCGCATAGCGCGTCGTGGTAATGCTGGTAATAACTTACTCTATACATCATACTCTGGGTTATCCTAGATCAGACTCAATGTTCAAGTTAAAAAATCGTGTTAAATGTTGATTACCTTAAACCTAATTTTGTCAAATATTGAAGATGATTATTTCTTCACGCATCAATCAAAACGAGGCTGGAATTATTTTTGGCCGTTTACCAACTTTTTTTTTACCTTGATCCCAAGGGTAATGAAAATTTTGAAAATCACTTTATTTCTAAAACTTCCTAATATTGGCTTGATCAAGGTGAAGTCTTTCTCGTAAACGTTACCCAATTACAATTATGAATAATGTTCTTTTTGGTATTTTTGTTATAAAAGTAAATCGCTGTAACCAATCCTGATAAATTAGTCTCAAATAACACGAAGTAATCCTCTCAGTATCCTACTGTATTTCGTTAAAAAGTACTGGTGAATTTGCAAGGAACAATTGATTTCACTGTATGCTTTCGTATTTTTAATTAATGCAAGCCGATTTTTATTTCTGGAAGTCACATATGAAAACGAAAACTAGATTATATTTCTTTTTCACTGGCATTGACTAAATTTTGTTTATCGGCTGATTGGAATATTGAATACGTTTGCTGTTTTTATCAAACTGACTAGTTCAATAGTCTATCTTTTTCAGTTAACATTTGAAGCCCTGTAGATTGTTTTAAATTAACTAGAAATCCTTCATTCTCGTCAATAAATATGTTATGGTTATTAATATTTTCCTAAGTACAAATATTTTTTGAATTCCCATAGTGTATCAATTTCACATCTCGTCCCTCTATCAGGAATAATTTTACACCTTTATTTTCTTGCTGACAGATATCCAGAATGTTGAATTCTTTGCCGGTAAAGCGGAGAATATGTTACGAAATACTATAGACAGTTTACCAGAATACTGTGATTTGTCAGTTATAGTTGATCCTCCAAGAGCTGGTCTACGTAAGTTGTTGGTTTCTTATTTAGTTTAGTAATTAATTCCAAGTTATTAATAATATTTTGCTTTGTCGATGATGTTCTGTAATGAACAAACATATTTAAACACAATACTGTTAGTTACCATTACACGTTATGTAGAAAACTGATAGTCTCAGATTTTCTAGTTATGTTTAGGAGCTTTTAAGGTACAGCATTGAACATTATTGCTAATTCCATGACTCTGCTATTGAACGAGTCCAATACTATGCAGACAACGGTAATTGAACATCATCAAGCTAAGGGAGTTACTGCTTCTTAGGCGTTAAATAAAAGAATTTCTTGACTAAAGATCATTTATTATTATTTTTAACAGAAAAGGATTTTGTGGAGATTTTAGCAGTTTGATAGTTGAATTCATGAGTCGATTGAAGCTAGACCACTATAGAAAACCTGGGAGCACTAGATGGCAGTTACGTCCTAGTACAGGACTCCTCAGCAGTGCGTATCCATGATTCCACCGCGGGATTCGAAACCAGGACCTATCTGTCTGAATGTCCATATCACATTTTTAGAAGTAATCTTACTTTTTAAAATACGAAACGTTTCTAGTGACAATGAATACCTCCGAGCGTATTAACCTACAGCATTTTTAAAAAAGCATCACATTTTAATTGTTAATGGTCAACTGATATATGTTAGTCTCCAACAGATTGAATACAATTCATTAACCCATGTGTTTGTTCTGCTAACTGTTATAACTTGTGGTCTGGATGCTCTGTTAATGTATAACGTGATATTACCACCAATTAGAGAGCAGTGAATTATCGATCGGACCAATGACACACAAAACCTGTACGAGCAGTCTAGAGTACTTGTTAGTCCTGCTTTCTGCCTAGCCCAGCCAGTTAAGTCCAGAACATGTATCTCGGCCTCTGTGGTATGAACCACTTATTTCAAGCATACTGGGTTTATATACCAAACAGACAGACCGAATCCTACCATAAAATAGGAAACAACATTTGTACAGGATTTAGCTAAATGTGGCTGTGAACAAGGGACAGGGCGTAACTCAATAATGGTAAATCGTATAATAATAGTTCATAAATCAAAATAAAGCTCACAATAAGAGAGAGATAGATATAGATAGTTTAGTTATTTAACAACTATACGATAAAAATATATGCATAGTATTGGTTCATAAATAGATCCCAAAGTTACCATTCACTATTCTTATCGGGACATATCACTAACATGAATTTTTTGGAAAATATGATTTCTAATTGTAACTAGAAGTTGAATTCAAAATGAAATGTCTACAGGTAGACGTATTTTCACTATATACAAGAAATGCGCTACTCAAAGTAATATGAAAATCTTTTGAAGAATTAGGTAAAAGGAAATATTAAAATTAATCAATAATTAAATTCAACGCACATATTTCTAACTAAGAACTTAGTTGGGGTATGTTTCCCTCGTTTCAAGAGTATATTTAGTATCATACGAAGAATACAGCAGAGTAGTAGATTACAATAGCATCTGGCGTTCATGTTAAGCCGAAGTCGAGTACGTGGCAACCCCACTAATCTGCACGATTTCTAGAAATACATCTATGAATTTCTAACCGCTCGAGAAATTGTCAGAAACTGATCACTCCTTCCACCCGGTTATAGCGTCGGAGGGTACAAAACCTACAGGGATAAAATACGTAAACGCTGTTTGAGCTATCAAATTCGGTGTTCCATGTTGATTTCTTTGATAAAATGGTGATTTCAACCGTGCTCGAGCATGTGTCTAGAAATTAACATTAGTAGCACGATATTTCCGCCGCATATTAGCATATCTTTTGCAGACAACGCTTACCGAACAGAAAATCGTCAACAGCTCTCAACTCGGAAAGACTATGTTTCATAAGCTTATAACAGAAACTGTTCACATCGATCCCATTGTTTTCTTTCGCACTATTTGTCTTATATTGTATGCTGTGGCCACCGTTATACTGAAAGAGCTACTTACTGCGGTTGATAACTCCAGACTATCACACTTGAACCCGGACAATAGAGGAAAGGCACAAAATATGGATAAAAGCTTTAATTTAAGATTCGTCTCTGTAGCAAAATCAAGCTTATTTTTTGTGTTAAACTCTGGAAACTTCTAAAAACATGACAGAGTAGGTACACAAAGTTTGACACAATCCGTCCATTTTTTTAGAACCCGTACATGGCGGGTGTGTAATGATTCGGCTTCTAAAGTTCTTATCTATAAATTCTTGTTGGACCCCAACAATAACTCCTTCTTAATCGTTATTCTTATCATTTTTCTTATTCATTTTAGATCATTCTGTTATTCAATTGTTGAGAAATTGTAAACAAATTCAAAGAATTATCTATATTTCCTGTAATATAGAATATGCTATAGAAAATTTTTTAAAGTAAGCTTTACGTTTGTGTGCATTAAGAATCCTTTATTTTGAAAGAAGAACATAGCATCCACTCTATCCATTGTTATATGTTTGTTTGAAAGAGCAATTTTAACACTAGCAATTAGAGACTCGAGAAGTTTCAACTAGTTGGAAACAAATAGAATCATCTGACTATGGGATACTGATAAAGTACATCAGTACTTGTATTTATTGCCGGTTTAAGGTCGATACATATGTTATTGGAGCTTTTGATACTGATTTTCCAACTGTTTAGTCTCCCAGAAATTGCTTCAAACAAAAGACAAAAAGCGGAAATTATGAAAGGATTTGTACTTCTGGGATTTAGGTACAGAAAGCAATGATATTTATAGGCTTTTACATTAAAATAATTCTACTTATTGTGTAATCATACATTTTTTAAAATCCTTATGCCATGCTTTTTTTCATGATTCCAGTTTTGCTAGACCTTGTTCCAAGAAATTCACAGGAATACCGTTTGTTCCAACTATGGCTGAAGCTGTCGATCTTTTCCCACAAACTCGGCATACTGAAGTTATTTTACTGCTTGAACGTATTCCATCAAATCCATAAACAATTTTGTACATAATTTATTTCAAATAAATTATTTTGTTACAAACTACTCTGTTTTTTCTTTATAATAAACAATTAAGGTCGGTTGATGGTTCGTAAATGAATTCGTGCTGTTACCGTGTGACAATCTTACTTAAACGAAACACTTAGATTGAAAGATCGAATCTTTATAATAGTACAGGTTAAACGAAGAAATATTTTCTTACAATTGATTTCTCATCATGGATCCTCACTAATATACAGGATTTTACAATTAAAAATGAAATCAGTCCTGATCGAACCGAGATGGATCAATTTAACAATCTTTTCTATTAAAATAATGATAAATTAGCAACCTGTTTCTCAAAATTTTCTCGAGTTCAATTACTAATTTCACCCGTAGGTAATTTATTTTAATAATCTGATTACTTAATTCCATTTGCACACATTTTACTGAATAAATACCATTAAATTTACAAACAACATTGAACATTTGTATTAAATTGTTTAATTTCGCATTCACTCAATCTTTGTTCTTACGTAATGAGTTGTTATGATTAGCTGATTATATAATCCTCTACTAATTTTGAATCTCTTAAATTACTAAATGATTACTACCTTTGAAGAAAATATTAAGATACATTGCTAAACTGATGCACAACCATTTACTTGCTACTGATTTTATTGTCAACATAGAGTTGTGGAGATTGTTGAGTTTCATTGAAGTCACGAACTGATCAAAGTTAAACAACCATTGAGAACGTGGAAGGACTGGACGATCTTTACGTCCCAGTATGGGACTCCTCATCCATGAACATTCACAATCCGACAAGCGAGGATTGAACCAGAACGTTCGGTCTTCGCACGAACTCTGAGCCGGGATCCAGTGGTGTACAGTTCTAAATTTAGTCAGTCTACGATAGAGTGCGACCATCTTGAGTTGTCTTCGGTGGGTATCTTCCCCACACCTGACACGGTTTTTCGTCATGGATACATACTGCTGAAAAGTCCCATAACATGATTAAACGACCGTCCAATGCTTCCAGGTTTTGAGTGGTTGTTTAATTTTGATCGGCTTGTGATTTAAATGAACTGATTTTATTCTCAGTTGCAAAATCCGTATATTAGTGTAGAGCCAATGTCAAGGAATGAATTTAGAGAAAATGTCATTTCACTCAACAACTTGTATTCGAATCTTGTTAGTCACTGGTCTTATACTGATGAATTCAATCAACGCAATTTAAAAAAGACTTATTTGGATTAACCAGATAAATACATTTATTGACACACCCCCCCAAGTGTAACTAAGCATTGATATAAAAACAATAGATGGAAATACGTTTGTAGTGACAGCAGTATTTTGTTTACAAAATTAAGTGTTTAGATGAGCAAAAAAATGGCACAATCAATGAATGTGTGTACAATAGAAGAAAGAAATTATATGGGGAAAATCAATTGATCACAAGTCGGTATTTACAAGTTTGATGAAGTAAATCACAAAGGATAAAAATAGATAGGTTTTTTCTTTTAAAAAAAATAGATAAGACGTAGATAAAACTAATGTCGTTTCAAAGAAATTTCCGTTATGTGTCAATATAAATCACCGCTGGATTTGTGCTCGTAGACTAATAATCCGATCATACAATTCTTTGTTGGTTTTTCCAACTTCACGCTGAATATACAACAAATCATATTCTGATTTCTCACGAACAGCTACTTGAATGGCTTCTTCGATTCTACTTTTTAAGTAAGCGAAGTAAAATACAATATTCTTAAATAATTTTATTAAAACAAAGTATCTTGACTGATATACTTCCCCCCCCAAAGAAAAAAAACAATACATCAGTTCAATTCACTGAAAGCAAATTTATCAGCTAAAACTGTGAATATTCAGTCTTACTTTTGATTGTTTTTAGGCAAGGAGATATTTTGGAGTATCATTTCATTATTTTAAGATGTAATCTGTGTAATTTTGTTTTTTCTTACTGTGTGCATGAACCCATGTGAAGTCTATAGACTATAACAAGTAAACAGTTGTACGTAAAATAAAAGTTATGTAGTGAATAAACAAAACGGAACATTTTTGTTTTAAAAAAACTTAATCCCATCGATCTTAGATTGTTGAAATGAATGAATACGAGACCTAATTATGATTACTATATATTTTGTAGGTTTACAGAACTATAGTGAATGTGGGTTGTATTTATTACAGATTAATCTTGTTTGAGATACCACTGAAAATCAGGGAGCACTGAACTGTTTTGTTCTAGTAGATAACTATATGAAATTGTATAAATTAGAGGACAAAGTCAGTATTTCACTCTTGTTATTTTAATTACTTTCTGTTCTCTCTTTATGCACTACTCACAACGATGTAAATAGGCATCGAAGAGCTTTCAGTCCCGTAGAATTATTGATTATTTCTCATAATAAGTCATAGCTATACTTGGTTAGAACCAATAATTCTATATTACTGTAATTAACAAAAAAGAGCGACTTACCCAGCCATTACCCAGAAACGGACTGTTCGTTCAGGTGGAAGTTTAGAAATTAGTTTTACCGCTTCATCTATACGATTGCCGTCGATACAGATTTTGATTAATATCTTTTTGTATGATAAAAATAATAAAAATTTATTGCGATTAAATAAGTATGGCTTAAAATTTGAAATAAAACTTTTTATTAACTTATTAATTAAGCTTTGAGGAGCAATTATTTTTGCAATGTGATAGCCAGTAGTTATAGAATGTCTGCGTGGAACCGAATATAGCTAGATTAGGAGGAGGTAGGAACCCATAAGTCACTGGATGAATATCACGTCAAGTTACTGCTCTAATTGTCGCTTTTTACCGTTTCAAGCAAACCAAAAATGAAGTAGAAGATATGAATTCTTAATTAAAAACTAATGTGGCATATGATGTGATATAACAAAAGCTGCTTTTTTGGTTAAATATACAACCCAATTTACGATTGAATAAACCACTTCAATTAGGAGTGCAAAACCCTATACCTGTGTGTCTCAATTGGTCAAGTGACTTGTTTTAAATGATATGAGTTCCTTAATTCATTCATCATAGTCTAGGAAACTAAAATTTATGGTGTTTAATTTGAATTGATCTGGTTTATTCTGTGGAAAAGTTTCTTAACCAGTTTTGCTTAACTAACATTTTATACGCTCTCTATAACTACCATATATTTTTGTTAAAGATTCAAATTTCTCATTATATCATATCTTGATCCTACATTAAAAAAGCAAGTCTGCTGTTTTTTGGCAATTTTATGATATTCTAGTGACGAATACAATCAATCTCCACAAAATTACTCAGCCAAACTGTAATGGTCAGCTCACTGGTGACTTCAATATATTCATTAAATTCTACTATGAATTCATGAATGGTCCAGTTCACACATGTTAAGAGCAACACAATTGTTGCCAATGATATTGGATGATCGTCGCGCTATATCATTACATGATTGTTACTGAGATTGTACCCAGTGGTACTAGTGCCTAAGCGTTTGCTGAAAGAACTGCAGGTCCTGGTTTCGACCTCGAGCAGGGTCTTTGGTGTACATTGCTAGGGAGTAAAATGCCCTTCAGTTTTCTATGGTACCCAACTAAAAATGAATTCAATCTCCCCAAAACTATTTCAACTAAATACTGATGTATTTTCATCCGGTATCTTTTCCTAATATTCTACTAAGATTAATATAAACGTCAATTAGAAAAGAGAACTGTGATGTACAATGGATTCGACGAGCATTATTGTTCTTGTTTTTTTTTAGATAAAAAGTATAACCAGTGTCAGATAGTTTGTAGTCGGCAGGAAACCCTGGATATACGTTTCATGCTAGTTGGCGCTCTGTATCAAGATATAATTTCGATTTTGAAGGAACTGGTGCTTTCTGTGGGATTTAAGCCCACGTCATCGAAATTCACGACCTAAAACGTTGCGAATGAGCTATTCGATCCACCCATTAATCTAATGAAGAACTGAGATTGATTGCTTATTCAGTAGTAAGAAACATCATCTTGTATAATCCTATGGTGCTGATAGAAAATTTTAAAAAACTTGACACAAATAATAGCACACTTAAAACTCCCAACTAGGATATTTTTAGTGCTTGTATTGCGAAAAAAATAGTGAAGATTATAATACAACAAAGAATAATCATTAGAAAACAATTATCTAGATTCTTATTTAGTACCTCAACATTAACCGGTGGTTTTTTTGCTCGAATCATTTTATCCATTTCTGACCAAGATGCATTGTTGATAGCCATACCAACAACACGAAGAAAAGCGAAACGTTTTTCTGAAACTCTGAATTCCCTGCGTAATTGATCTGCTTGACGTTCGGATTGCCCGGAAGCTAATAAACGACTGAGTGTTGTGTTTAACGATTGACCAACCCAAAGCTTCTCATTTATACTACTAGACTGTATTACCTCCGGTAATATACGATTAGAGCCGGGTATGGATTTAATTTCGAAGACAGGAGCAGATATTTCTTGTTTCTCAAGTTTACTTTGAAATTTCAATAGGCGGATTTGAGCGTTACATTGCTGACACAGAGAAAACGAGAAATGAAATTCGAATAGTTATAATCTTTATTTAGTATTCCAGTAAATTTACTGAGAGTGGGAACATAAATAACTCACTGGGAGGGAATTCAAATGGATCCGGAATAGTACCACACAGACAGTGAATGTCAGTATGTATAGAGCAAATTTTAAATTTATACACAGTAGTACTGATGACTAGTCTAATATTTCAAAATAAACTTGAACAAATCATTACATGTTAATGACATCCAGAAGTTGGCGTTGTATATCACTACACATCATGCAGTTATACTAAACCAAGCATATCGGTTAGTTTCCAGTTATTGGTTTATAAATAAACAGAAGGCATATATTTCTCTAATTATATGTCGTAAACTATATACTACTTATTGTTGTCAAAATGTTTTACCGGAGTATTTCATATTTTTTTGTCATGAAATAGTTCTACGATTTATCTGGAATAGCACCATGTATTATCATACAAATTTGAAGTTTATTTATTTATTTTGGTATGATAAATGCCCTATTTATTTTTCAAAACATTATTTGCTAATATTACTATTTATGTAAATTGGTGTAAAACTTAAATAGATCCTCTAATATCTTTCTTCAAGCAAATATATGAAGTAGTTAGGGATGGAAATATCATGACATTTCGTAAATGATATCAATTATCCTAAACAAGTATAATCACAAGATAGTAACATGGAGACTTCTTGAATGTAAGGTTCATGTAATGATTGTAATTTAATAGTGATAAATGTTGGTCGAAATTGCCGAAAATTGTACTTATTGTTCACTTTACTCTAAATTTCGAGTTTCCATTTGTTCTTTTCCATGTATTTTCTCTATATTTGAATTTTCTCTGTATTATTATCATTATCACTACTGGCCTTCTTACCATAGATATAAGTGATTTTCTAACTTAAATGCTTACCTGAGCCATGAAGTCATTCTTTGATTGACGATAAATCTCTTCAGCATTTTGTAGTAATGTCAATCGTGAAACCAAGCTCTACAATTAATGAAAATCAATTATTTGATCATAAGGTTTAAGAGTATACAAACTGTACCGATTATATTATAATGCTTATTATTACTACCATTATTTTATCAAAGTAATGTTACATGTGACTGACTTATTAAGAACAATACATGACTTTTGAGGCATACTTTAAATGTGAAGGCTGATAATACTACTCGAATGGCCAAATCGAAATAGACTATACGGATTACAAAATTCCAACCTACTGCTTGGAACATGGATGCTTTAACTATTAAACTATCACTCTAACCAGGGGTATTCAAACACCTTTATTAAAATAAACGTAGAAATTAGTGTTTTCAAAATTTGCTAAACTGGAATTTATTAGCTTATTTCCAATCTGAACCATCAATAATTGAATTATTCCTAAAACAACATTGATCATAAAGTTGGAAACATGATAGTGAATATCACTAATGGATACAACTTGTGTTTATGAACTGAATTAATAATCTATTGTACGTCAAAACAACCAAGACGGAACTAAAAACTCTTCTTAGATTACTTGTAATGAAGGTTGACAGAAGTAGCTTAAGTGCTCCCAACCATACATAGAAGTTTGAGACTTGGAAAAAGGATTACTTAACTTCACGGAAGCTGAATACTTGAAAGTGAGTGAAAATTATAAAATAACAGAAGAGAACAACTTACATTTTCTTGATAGGCTGATAGAACAATTTTTTTAGCTTCTGAAGCACGATCATTTTCATGATCAAAATTTAAAAGAGCAGATTTTGTTGAATTTTCAGAACCAGATTTAGAATGGTCAGCTTGTTCCAGTGTCTCTTGATATATGGCCAGAGCTATTGGATGCCGACGAAGTACCATTGCAAGATCTGCCGGTGGTAATTTACTTTGCTCTTGCAATGCTACCACGACCGTAGTAATTAGTTCAGGATTTCCAGTCTCTACCGCTCGAACTAATGCACGATTGTAACGAGATAATTTAAGAAGTAATGGTACCTGACGCCAAGCGCGTGGCTCATACTCTAATATTTGCTCCGCAACTGTTTCTCGACCAGCCGAAATAGCTTGACTAGCTACATCAGCGAAATCCAAATGAGGAATAGAGGTACTGTAATAGTTAGCATGATGATTACTAGACTTAGATTTGCTCTCTGATGAATTGTTGAATAATTTATCCACAATAGCTGCTACCCGTTCTGAGATCAATGTAGCTGCTTCTGAAGATGTTATAGAACTATTGCATGCCCAATGAGCAAGTAAACGAGTAAATGTGCATGTCCCATAATTGCTTTGACTTTCTTCTAGAATGCTTATTGGCCATTTATGTTTTTGATGGATTCGAACAAGTTCAATCGCCATTGGATAATGACAGCGACTCAATAAACGTTCAAACAATTTGTTCGGTCCTAATTCACGAAACTGACGCCATGTTAACGCAATACCTAACCATGGAACAGCTAAGCTATTTAACAAACGTAAAGTTTGACAAACCTTTGCAGCATGATCCGCACTATAAGAAACAGTAAAATTAGGATGCGAATGGAACCGAAAACTACTTAATTTTTACGTAAAATTAGCAAATTTAAAGTATTGGAATACATTATTAATATGCTGTTGAACCACATAAGCTAGACACAGTTAAGGCTTAGAAGCAAAATAAAACTAGTGAATGAGTCATTGGTAACTTAATAGATTAGAATAAGTCATTTACGAACTTACAGCTTCAATAGTGTCGGGAATATATCCTACCGCCAATCAGAAGGCAAATATACTCCACAACAGTTTTCTGTGGGGTACTCTATGGTTGAAACCTGACCACTAGGCATGAGAAGATTAGTTTAAGTCATGTATTTGATCATGTATCTTTTTACCACTGATTGAATGATGTGGAGCAACCGAGTGCGATATGTTGTGATGTGTCAAGAAATAGTAGAAATAAGATGGTGGTACCTCTGGCTAAACGGAAGAAAACGCCACAGTCAACTAACCAATGAAGAGTATAAAGTGGTAAAAAATATCAGAAATAGGATAAACATGGTTACAATTTCAGTTGATAAAGGATACACCACGATAGATATTTACGAAGAGGACTACGTTAATAAAGTTGAGTTGCTAAAGAATAAAAGTATGTATTAGTCATCACCAAGAAATCCAACCAAAAATGTCGACAACTTTATATTTAAGGTCGTAAACAAGCTCATCAAAGCAGGAGAAATTAAACAATCGAAACCAGGTTTATTAAAACTATTTTCCAACGATTTTATAGTAGGCTAAAATCACACTAAACAAAGACTCTTCTACGATCGACTGTTCAATTTCATGGGAAATTTCAGTAACATTAAAATATTTGGTGGATTTATGCAATCACTCCATAAAGTCTCCGATACAATTTTTAGATAAGAATAAGGATGGTCAAATTAGGAGCGAGAAACTAATGGTATTGAGGACAACTCAATTATCAGTAGAGGGTTGTAGAGTTTTATTGAAATCATGAACCGTTCAATGTTAGACCACCATTGGAAACCTAGAAGTATTGGACGGCTGTTTCATTCTAGTATGAGACTCAATTTACCAACCGATTCGGTAAATGATAAACAAAACTAGAGTCAACAATAAGATCAAAAGGAATAAACAGTCGAAATGATTTTATGTAGACACTGTATCAGCACGATTATTAGGAACAATTAATTATATTCAATGTCAAAGAAACAAGCTGTTAGTTGTTAAGGAATTTTAACAGCTTACATCATTAATTTGAATTAGACAATACTGTCGAGGAAGGCAATGAAAACCTCACGGTCAAACCAAAAAGCACAATCTTTAATAAGTCATTCGATCATAATGTCTAAAAAAAATAGTACTTGTATAGCCCACTGAATTATCTCAAACATAAAAAAAATTCTTTAGCAGAGTAATTATGTGTAGAAAACAAACTCACAGTTCTTTTAATTTAGCCTCGACTGAATAATGATCTGTATTTTTATTGTTATTAACAGTGGTAGAAGAAATAGTATCAGAAGTAGTATTCATCATAGCTGATAATAATCCTCGACCTAAATGAGCAGATTCCAGTAGTTCTTGTTGACAAATAGGATCAACAGTTGCATGACATGCTGCTTCAATACAATGCGATATTGCATCAATCATTTCATTAGGTTGTTTAATAGGCAATAAATAATCATTAGTACGTCCACAATTGATTTTTAAACTCTTGCTTGCAGACAATAACCATGTGGCTGGACACGATGCTCCAATACGTCCAAGTGATTCTAATGGGGATGGTACACGTTGTAATAATTCATGTGATGTAGGTGATAGAATGCGAATTCCATCAATCTAGTGATACAATATGTATGTGTGTACGTTTATGAATAAAGAAAAATATGATGAGAACTAGAATATTTCATTATCAAACGAACTTTAGTTTAAATGATATTTAGAGGATTTTGTTAAAAAAGAAATAGCTTTCATAAACCACTACTATTATCTAGAAGAGCTAATAGAAATCGAAGAATTGGGGAGGATTTTGCTTTTGTCCCAATGTTGGATACTTTACCAATGTGTAATAGGGTAACTGATTCCTTCACGATACAATGGACTAATAACAGAAATATTTCACCAAATAAAGATTCTACTGACATCTACTTTTCAAGGTAACATAACCAACCATATTTCCTCGGAAAATAAAACATCTAGTAAAAGATGAAACTATTTTTTTAGTCACTGGTAATAAAATTTATCACGAATACTATGCTAATATAGGATGAAAAAGATAATTGTATTTAAAAGTTGCAGAATTACGACTAGAACTAAACTAGCCATATTTTGAATTGTAGTAAGGAGTAGAATTCAGAGTAGATTTTTCATTCCACTTTGGGTTGGTCAGCCGGATGTATTTGTACTCCACTGTTGCCGTTTACACAACAACCGTTTCTCTAATCACCCAACAGGTTATTCACTGAGTTCAGATAGCCTGGATGGACCACCAGGATATGGATATACCAACAAAGACCGGTCACAATTCAGCCTCTAATATTAACAATGAGATAACTAACTACTAGTGTTATGAAGTAATGAATAATACACTGAGAAAGAAAAGAAGGAGTGTGATATATATTCCTGAAATACCTTCCATCATTTCACGATATTCTTTAAATCGTACATCGCAACAACGATACCTAACCTTTATGAATTGGTTTCTATAACGAGTAAGCAAACTCATCAACACTGTAAATGAATAATCTTAAGATTACTCACTCAACTGTCGGAAGCATCAATACGTTCCAGGCAGATATTAAGTTGCTTAATTAGTCTACTACAGAAAATCGTATTATTGTTAATGGTACTAAAAACATCTATGCTAATCAATAAAGACTGAATATAGCCTCGTCAATTAAAACACATATTGTCCACACACAAAAAAGATATCTTGCTTACCTCTTGTGCTAAACATATATCATCAGCATAAAATGTTTCATAAATATCGGACTGTGCACTGATAATAGCAATTAAATTATTCCATTGAAGTACAACAGCTGAATTAGTTAACCAAAGCATCGTTTTAGGGTGATTTAATTTTTGATTGGCTGAATTACTATTATTATTCATCAACATAACTGATATACGTTGGGTCAAGTCAATATGTGAATGTAATTCAGTGAATCGTGTATTGGTAATTAACAATTCACCATTGGTTAAATAAATTGCAACAAATTGCATATTCAAAGATATTGACAATAGGCAAATATCAGAGCCAGCTGACCTAGTAAGCTTTGACAAATCAATCTAGATAGTAGAAAAATATATATATATATATATATAAATTTGAGGAAAAACTCATGAATAAAATATTGTTTAGTATGTTGAATTTCCATCAACTGAGGTGGTTGTAACGTGTTGCACATGTCTAGCCATGGCCTACCTTGACGTGTGATATTAGCTGGTGTAGAGGTAAGTTGGAAGAAAAGCGGGGGCGATCAAACTAAGGCTTGGAATCAGTTTACGAAGACACTGACTACTGACCTGAACCATGCTGGTAGATATAGACTGCATGACTGAGTTATGCACAACAACTGCGATCAGTTGCTGGGAACGTTGGATGGCATAGCTTAGAACCAGTCACAATGGTGCATATGAATTTCCTTTAATTTTCTATGGATCTTAAGCTCCATAACTCCTTCATCATTACTTCTCCTTTAGTCTTCTTTCGATTCATATCCTTAACGCCTAATACTTTTCATTATTTTTATCTCTTTCACAATCCGTCTTGTTGCTATCAGCTCGCTGCCTTAATGTGATAGAGCAGCTTGGACTACTGTATATTTGTGTCAGGCTTTGATTATGATTAGCTGACTCCTTAGTGTGTACACGTGCCAACAAATGACGTAGAAAATAGTTGAATGTTTTTTGAAGATAGATACTTTTTTGTCAGTAACCAACATTAACTTCAAATTATTCTGGTTACTAAAATCCATCCCTATCGGATAAACGGGGCTTATATGTAAATAATTTAGGAGTTTGATTAAAATAAAACAACTGATTTTAATTTACTCATCGATAGAAATTACGTTAAGTAATAAAAAACATAAATGTAGTAAATGGTTGGTGAATGAGAAACTAATTTAGTTTTATTAAATAGTAGTGAACAGTATGCACTTGAAAATCATAACATTCAAGAATATAGACTGTTGAGTATCCTAAGGTCATGCTAGACGAAGTTATTGACGGCAAACTAAGGTCACGAAGTTTAATATGAATATTTATAATATAAGGAAAAGGAGCATTTATTGTAAAAATAAGTTGAAATTATGATGACAAAGTAAACTCCAAAAAGAAGCAAGCACCAAACAGATTCTTGAGTAAAGTAGTAATGTTAGTCGCTTTATTGAATATGACCGATACTGACGGGTGCAGAAATAACAGATAAAATTACTGTTACACACAGGGCTTACGAAAGTAATGAATATCAAAGGATGGTCAGTAAATTTGAAGGGAAACATAAGTCCAGACTATGTTTAAAAAACTATGTATTCATTGAAATCCTGTATCGTACATGGGAGTAATAAAATAATTTAATAATTTCTATTTGTAATCCTACACGTCACAACCGACAGCTCCCTTTCTGATTCACTGCGAGGTTTGAAACAATTTAAAGCTTAGAAGTACTTACACCTTCAACTGTTCCAAAGTCAGCTCGGTACAAATTCTTGTTGTTTGAAAACATCACCCATGGGCTCCGAAAAGAATCAGGTGTTCCAGTTTCAAGAGGTGTTGTGACAATAGTCCAATGTGATAAAGACTTTACTGGTCCAGGTAATTCTACAAGGCGTCGCATACGAGGAGTCTCGATACTAGTCGTTATATATATGTGGTTTCCACCGGTAAGAATAGCTATTCCTGTATTCTAAAAAAAAGATGTCCTACATTAGTACTGAAAGTAACAATATATATATATACATATATCTAAACATGAATTATTACTAATTACGACTATGATATAGTGAGCAAAGGTAAAGTTTAATAGCTAAGTTGAAAGCACTACTTAACTCTAATAAGGACAAAAAGTTGGACAGGCCAAAAAATCAAAACGGTCATAGGCAAAAATTAGCATTATTTCGCGATCATAGATGGTTGGACAATAATTTTCACACCCATAGGAGTCCATTATGCACACCGTTTGAAGCATATAAAAAGTTATGCAAAAGTTTCAGAAATTAGTTAAAAGTAGAGGTGCATTAACTGTTTAGCTTTGGTCTAAATTGAATAAGGGAGGATAAAAAAAGGGGGAACCATTTGTGAGTGGTTAACGTTAGTTGTACGAGGGTCTCAAATGTCGATAATTTTCGTTCTCAATAGACCAGCCTTCACAAAGATTCATCTTTCGAGATCTGATAAGTTAAGAGGAAACAATTCTCCACAACTATTTTCGGCAGTGTTTCACTGCACAATTCTTTTCTATATGTTCAGAAATTTCCGATCAAACAAAGCAGTTGCACATCTGGCAAAATAGGTTGAGATTAAAAAGTGTCACCCCTACGAACATAGCTATGATATATTTACACAGAAATTAAGAAGTCCTGGTGGAAACGACTTAACACATCCAGTCCAATAGTTTCTCGTGTTTTGAAATTAACAAGCTGAATTCCTGAGTATTGCTAATTTAGGAAGAATTTTTAAAATAAACTGACCTTTTATAACTTTTCGCCAAAGGTTGATAACATTCGTTGGTGCTGTTTTACGGGAAACTGAAGATTATATCAAGCTATAATGAGATGGAAATCCTGTTTATCATTCTAAAAATTTAGCTAGCAATTCGGTAAATATACCCAATAATATAATACTGAGCTATTTTACATGAAAATTACTGTAAGACATTTGCAATCTCTGAAAACAGCTCACTAATACAGTGATATTCAGAAACCGTCAACCTATTAACTATACATTGTTTCTATTAAATACAGCTACGCTGTTTCACAGAAAATTCAGTAATTAATAAGTTTGTGACACATCTGTTAAATGAAGATTCGGAAATTTCAAATCAGAACAAGAACTAATTCACACTAATAGTATCAATACGGTAAAACTTACTCACATAATCAATGGTAAAAAGCTTAGCACAAATTATTTCTCTTTCTTCAGCTTCGGGTCCCATACTGAAACGTCGAACAAACTTGCCCTGATGATCTAATATTGTGGTGAATCCCGTTTTTTGAATAACTAACAAATCCTCTGACAAAGTCCAACCAAGCAATATACCAGGTGCATCTTTCCACTGAAAAAGAGAAAGTTTAATTTCTTTTCTTTAATTTATTAATTTCGTATTATGGAGTGAATTCAGTATCGAAGAACAGATCTAGACAAGAAGTTGGACAAGTGACAATGGGTCAGTTTCTATCAAATGTGATAACAATGAAACATTTTTATTTACATCACTATTTCCAGAAAATGAAACATAAAAAAGTGACAACTTAACTACTTTCAAGTACTCTAGCTCACAATACAGCTGGGCATTATTTTGACACGGAAAGACAGATATATCATAATTGCCTGCCGGTCTACCATGTTTAAAAGGGTTTCTCAAATTATTCTAAACAAAGGTAACCAACAAATTCGCTTACATGTCTTGAACATGGATTTCATTTAGTTATAATAAATGTACGGCTAGAAACAGATATGCATTAGTTCATGACTTTCATAAAGATATACTCGGCTCTATTGAGGGCAAATTCCAAACTCCACCAAAATAGTTCAGTGTTTTATCGATAATTACCAGGTATCCTCTAGTACTGACGAAGACAAAAGAACTAAAGCTCCAGTCTACAAAGCCAAACGGAGTTATCATATTTAATTAGAATGCATAAGTTAACATACTAAGTGGTCCTGTGAAGTGAAACTTACAACTTTAGTTAAGGGGCTTTGAAATCTAGTGCATCAAACGGACTACTTTTACCTTTAAAAACTACACCTGAACTAATATCTCGATTTAACCAGTAATTTCGAACTAATATCCAAAAACTATATGAAAATAATATATTGGATACAGCTTTCTTTTTTACATAAATCCAGTATTATAGTTTCTTGAGCAGGTCATTTTAGCGAACAATTTGTACATAGTTTACCTATTTTAGCCTCTCTTTCCGCCAATCAAAGTTGATATTTGTGCACAGGTTAGTTTGAACGACGCTAGAAAGTTAATATAAAACTCGTTTAAATAGATTTTCCTTATAAGTAAGCTTGGTGTGCGTATTTAGTTCAAAAATGACAAGTTTACCTGGATATATGTCTTTTCTGTATGTTTATGGACATGGATAAAAGTAGGTCAAACAATGAACAATCAAAGTCTACATATGCGCTTCACAATAAATGGTAATATCCAAGTAATCCCTTCAATAATAACTGTCCCATCTTGTAATTGATGTTTAATAGCTTCTATAAACAGGTAACTTTTAGAGAACCCCATAAGACAACCATTGTTGTAATCTTTTTAGCTTTAAATCACAAAACATTGTTCAAGGCTCTCATCTGCAGTTGGAAACACGACCATCTCTACGGTCAGATAAAAATGTGAACCCATTTCTTACCTACACCTGTGACCCCTTGTGGGAACATAGGCCGCTGACTAGGACTCTCCAGCCAACTCTGTACTGGGCTCTCCTTTCAATCTGGTTCCTGTTGGTATCCATTCTTTTGAATCTATACCTAGGTCTTGAAGTAAGGTACAGATTTAGCATTGTAACATTATCTTCTTGTGGATTTACTACAGCGTAAATAGCTTTCTTTTGACCATAAGATCTTAAACAGAAAGTACTGCGGAACACTGAGTATCAATTGTCATATTAATTAAAAGATAAATTTACACATTCAATTCCGAAATAATAAATAAAGTTGAAATCAACTCACAACACTTTGGGAAACGAGTTTTCCTGATGATGTATATATTTGAAGTATAGGTTTTGCTCCTGCTTGGCCATCCAAATACATTGCTAAGTAAACTAAAACTACTGGTAAAAGTATCCCTACCGATATAACCAGAATACTGACAAATGGATGTCTTGAATTGTGATATTGAAAATCCCACACCCCATGGCATATCGTAAAGATGAAGCTTTCTACAATACAATAAAAATCGAATCAACAAGTACCTGAAATAAATGTCTCCGATAGCAAACCAGTCCTCACCCAAGACTGTCATTATGAAGTATCAAAAAAGCACTATCCACGATTAAAATTAATATTGGGTTTAACGACTAACGACAATGATAGGTAAGAAAAACAGACCCTGTAATAAAAAGCAAATAATGTTTAATGAACAAAGTCAACACAGTTAAAGATGGCAAGAAAAGCGATAGAAGCGAAATATAAAGAATTTAACTTACAAACATATAAAAACAACATTAAACGCGTGGTTCCTAGCACTAACTTGCTTAGCAAACTACGTACGCATGAATTAATATATTACCACTAGTCTTCGAGCAGTAGATATATGTTTGGATTACTTGAATCTCAAACAAAATCCGCAGGTACGAACCTTGGTTCATCTTATTTTTCGGGGAGTCAGGTAGGATCAATAGCATTCAAATAAATAGTATAATTTAGAGCCTAATTTATAAATCTGTGATTGACAAATAACTTACGTTATTATCATGGTTAAATGGTGGCTAGCAACGGAATTCATGACGCGCGTTACATCCTATTTAGGGCTCATCAACCTGTTGCACTTGCATTCCAAAGTTGATATTAACTCCTGCACTCGGACACAGTGCCGTCTGCTCTTGCATTATCCGCTAAGCTACTAAGTCCCGTTAGTCACTGGTTTGTGTACTGGGGAGAATTTTAATTCATTTGTATTGGCTGTTTGAATCCTACGATTGATGATCAAGACTATAATTGAACAGTCTCCTTTGAAAAACGCGCATCACTTGCAAGTTACCCATTAATGCAGTGCAATCACAAGCAATACAGTCAGACCTGGATAGCGGTTAGCCATGGAACGCAGAAGGCGCGTTTCATCCTAATTAGAACTGGTCTCCAAACACCACCTTTAGGAAAAACGAGGTCATTCGTCTATATCAGCTTAAAAACCAAGATAACTAGCGGTACTATCTAATATCGCCCGTACGTTCGTGTTGTCTGCAAACAAGAAAGGCAAAATCAAATGTCGCCCGTTAGTCAAACATAAAAACCTAACGCTTATAACATCACTGTCGTAAAGAAAGCAATTCCACATAAGCAAAGTAGAAGCACTGAAAAATTTATACAGATTTTGAGATAATCAATTGCGAACTGACTACACATCCCCTTACCCGCGGCGAAACTATAATTTATGGACGAACCAACCAGGTACAAGATAACAGGTCTCGAGTTTTGGGGCGAAATTCATCTATCCATTTGGCTAAATAGAGTTTGGTATTAAAGCTGATGCCAGTTAGTTATCGAAACATAGATCTAATTCTTAACTCTAAGCATGAAGTGTGAATCATAATTATAACTTCCCACATTGGTTTATAACCCTCATCTGGTCCTAGTTATCAGGTGGACAATCTCAAAATCACTCTATCGTCGCTCAACGGTCATCGATAAACAATAGTTTCACTGTTACTCACTAAATATATCAATCTCTCGATTTTCATATAATTTTATCCGTACGGAGAAAAATTTTCCAAAGAAATTTCAAGTAAACCGCTATAGAAACGTTTGGGGAAATGGCGCAGGAACCCCAAAGTTTCCCTGAACTTTGAAGAAGATTATTGGCCCATGGGGAAAACCCCAAAATTTCCTAATCTCCCTACTTTAAAGTAGGGAGATTAGGATTCTCTAGACTAATCCTCTATATTGCCTAGGGTTATGGTAATTTTATATTCCGTCTACAAATATATAAAGCCATGTGATTTTCTACACCTTTAAACAGTTGTATCTCCTAAGATGTAAACGACGTATGGAACTGTTTCATTACAGAGATTACCTCCCAGTAACGCAACAGTCGTAAAGTTCAGTCAGACATATTCGATATCCAATATCTCCTTAAGAAACAATAACGATACGATAGGTTTCATCTTTGTCTACTTTTGCTCTATGAAGAACTTTTTATATCTTTAATAGAGTAAAATCAAAATATTACAATTTTCGAGCCAAAAATTAAACGCATTCGGTTTCCAGTTTCAGTTTGGAAAGGACAGGAAGGTTGATGGCCTGTGTTAGTCCTGGCGATGATGGTCTCTCAGTTGATCCAACTTTCTTTTGAAAGAGTCGACGGATGGGGCCTCAACCGCGTGCTGAGGTAATGTATTCAACTCGTTGATGATTCAGTAGGAAAGTCGATGGTCAGCTGACAAGTAATTTGTTGTGGGTTTGTGAACATTTTTGGAGTGTCCTCGTCAATTTTCTGTTTGGGAAGACAAGGAAAATGACAGTATATCAGGTGAAATTTATCACTAAGCAATTCGAAAACTGTAATCAAGTCACCACTGGTTCATCGATATGACAGCGGAAATAGGTTTAGCTTGGTCATCCATGACCTCGCTTCGCGAGGTTCGAACCCAAGACCTACCAGTCTCGCGCCAGAGCACTTAACCGATAAACCACTGAGCCGGCATCCGATGGTGTTAATTTCTTCTGATAATCATCAACATATGCTCACTAGTGATTGACTTCAAGAGATAATTCCTGGAGTTCTAGTGAGAAGCAATGACCAGTGGAGTTCAAATCACGTCTGTTGTGAGATAGGAGCTCACTGAAGACAATCGGTGAACGGTTGTTCAACTTCGTGGATCGGTTGAAGTTAGAGAATAACACCATCGGATGCCGGCTCAGTGGTCTATCGGTTAAGTGCTCTGGCGCGAGACTGGTAGGTCCTGGGTTCGACTCTCGCAAGGCGAGGTCGTGGATGCGCACTGCTGGGGATTCCCACAATGGAACGAAAAGGCTGTCCAGTGCTTCCAGGCTTTCCCTTGTGGTCTAGCTTCGATGGACTCATGCTTCAACTACGCAAATACTAAATCAAGTCACCTCTGATTCTTCGATAAGCCAGCGGGAATAGGTTTAGCTTGATCAGTCTCGTATCATACGGGAGCTTCGGTATTCCGGGAATCAGCTTAGTTGCTGTTCTCTGAACCCTTTCCAAAAGCTCATTGTTTTTTTAAGCAGGGGCCGGCCGCTTGTATGCAGTATTCAAGTTTAGAAAGCACAAATACTGTATACAAAGTCAAAAACGTTTTAGCATCGATATGACTAAAAGCCCTACGTATTGACCACAAATTTTTAAAATCTTTGGCGACTATTGCGTGGCACTGTGCACTGATTTTTAGGTCTTTGCTAACCATGACTCCTAAGTCATTGTGTGTCTGGACAACAGGCAGCTCAGTGTTAATCATCGTGTATGTATCTGTAACTTGATGACCGATATGCATCACAATACACGTAGAAGTATTTATCGGCAACTGCCAGGTTTGGTGTGTAAATGTGTGCGTTCCAATTTATCTTATATCTTCGTCATGAGCTTGTATTAACCGATTGATACTCTATTGTTTCAGTACGACTCCATGTACTTGAAAATATCTATGTGTGAAAGTCTAGTCACTCAACTGCATCATTTCTAGTCAGGTACATGGAACGACTAGACAATGTAAGAGATGGAGAAGAACAGTCAAATAGCTACGAAAATGAAGAGATACAACTTGACAGTGCTCGGAATCAGTGAAACTCATTTGATCCTAGCTGAACGGAAGAGGATAGATTGAGGAGAGGTGCTTCTGTACTCTGATCACGAAGAAAATGCTCCATACACTCAAGGAGTTGCTCTAATGCTGTCCAAAGAAACACGAAATGAACTTCTGGGATGGGAATTTCACGAACCCAAGGTCGTCTAAATATGCTTCAAAACTAAGTAAGGAATTACACTGATTAATATCCAATGCTATGTACACATTAATGATTGTAACGACGACAATAAAGATCGGTTCTATGAGAGGCTGCAATCGATCATAGTGAAGTGCCCAAGAAAGGATCTGAATAATCTGATGAGAGACATAAGCGTTAAAGTTGAAATCGGCCGCAAGAGGCAACATCATAAGGAATAGATCTCTATCGAAACCATGGACAAAATGCAGGAGAGGATGAACAAGAAGACATAAATTAACAAAAGCCGGACAAGAACAGAGAAAGCCGAGGAACAGGCTAAATACACAGAAGCGAACAAGCAAGTGGGAAAGAGCATTAGAGCCGACAAGTATAAATATGTGAAAAAGCTAGCAGCGACAGAAGAAAAAACCTGCAACAGAAGGAAATATCAAACAACTATATGACACTGTATAAAAACCAGCAGGGAAATATAGTAAACCAGAGCGACTGGTAAGACAATCACCGAGATCCAAGAACAGAGGAACGGATGGGCAGAACACTCCGAGGAGCTCTTGAATAGACCTGCCCCACTGAGTCTACCGGATATTGTAGCAGCATCTACATACCTACCTATAGATGTCACTCCACTAACGGTCGAAGAAATCAGGATGGCCATCAGACAAATCAACAGGGTGAGAGCAACAGGACCTGACAATATACCACCTGAAGCTCTGAATTCAGACTGCAAGTATGCTTCACGTTCTATTCAAGAAAATTTGGGAGGAAGAACAAGTACCGACGAACTGGAAAGAAGGATACCTCATCAAGATACTGAAGAAACGAGATCTGAGCAAATGCGAGAACTACAGAGGAATCACACTACTATCGGTACCAGAAGAAGCTTTCAACACTGTTGATGAACCAGATGAAAAACTCAGTAGACGCCCAGCGTTCGGATCAACACGCTGGACTCTGTAAGGGTCAGCCGTGCACAGACCAAGTCGCGACACTACGGACCATCGTTGAGCAATCAATTGAATGAAACTCGTCACCATATATCAAATTCCTTGATTATGAGAAATCATTTGACAGCGTAGAGAGGAGAACATGGAAACTTCTTCGACACTAAGGAGTACCTGAGAAAATCATCAACATCATCTGGAATTCATATGAAGTACTACAGTGCAAAGTGGTGCATAGAGGACAGCTGACAGATGCGTTCCAAGTGAAGACCGGAGTCCGACAAGGCTGCTTCCTCTCCCCTCTCTCTTTCTTCTGGTGGTTAACTGAATTATGAAGATCACCACGTATGACGGGAAACACGAAATAGATGAACAGTTCGGAATAAATTAAACGATTTGAACTTCGCAGATGACCTGACCATTTTATCCCATACACATCATCAAGTGCAGGTCGAGAAAATTAGTTTAGCAGCAGCCTGGGCATCAGTAGGCCTCAACATACACAAGGAGAAAAGCAAGATCCTCAAATTCAATACAGAGAACACCAACCCAATCACACTTGATGAAGAAATGCTGGGACAGGTGGAAAATTTCACTTTTCTGGGTAGCATCATCGATGAACAAGCAGGATCCGATGCAGACGTAAATGCAAGGATTGACAAAGCAAGAACATCATCCACACAGGCGAAGAACATATGCAATTCAAAACAACTTCCAGCCGACAGCACAGTCAGAATCTTCAGTATGAACATCAAGACAGTTCTACTGTACGGAGCCGAATCTTGGAGAATACCACAGCCATCATCAAAAAGGTACAAGTATTTATAAACAAATGTCTACGCAAGATACAGAATATCCGTTAGTCGGATACTGTGAGCAACATTCTACTGTGGAAGAGAACAAACTAGCTCCCATCTGAAGAGGAAACTATGAAAAGTCGATGGAAGTGGATAGGATACATATTGAGGAATTCATCAAAGTGCATCACGAGGCAAGCACGAACATGTAGTCCTGAAGGGAAATGGAAAAGAAGAAGGCCAAAGAACACATTGCACTGAATATTGGAAGCAAACATCAGAAGGATGAATAGCAACTGGAGAGGATTGCCCAGGATAGAGCTGGATAGAGAATGCTGGTGAGCGGTCTATGCTCCTCTTCGAGCAGTAACAGGCACAAGTCAATATGTTTTGTTATTATTCGCATTTTCTACAGAGTGGGTTTTTAGTGGCAGGTACTGTTCATAGCTCACACACGCTACTTTAGCTTATGGATAGACTAGTGTATTCGTTTTTCTCAGGCCACATTTCGACCTTGTTGATTATACCCTTATAACTCTGCTTTTATGTGGTCGTATTTGTTTAAGTTGCCTACTGTATTCATTACATGTCTGTAAGTTATTTTTGTTTGGTTATAATCATGGAGTTATGCATGACCATAAGAAGTTGGCCTACTAGTCTTCTTGTCTGCGAGTCAATTCGCTCTGATTGTTTAGATCAATGAGTGTAAGAAATGTACGTATTTGCACTTAGTTCGCGCAGTTGACTCATGTAATTCCGATACTTTCTAACGCGAATTAAGTCGATAAAAATACAAGAGTGTAGGCGGCATTTATATCCGATATGGGGGATCGATCGGGAAGAGCCTAATGAAAAGGTCACTCGATGACAATAAAAAGTGACCTAATGAGCAAGTGCATTTCACTGACTACAAAATGAATCAGTTTCCTGAGGAGTAGAGTGGTATATATGTGGATGAGTATTTTTGCTTTCTATTCGGTATCCCGATACACTTTCTCGCTCACTCTTGTGTTCCCACTGCTGTAGTCAGTTTGGGAGTTAGCGAGTGGAACACTGTGTATCGCTTTCAGATTTTCGACGTCGCCAGTCACGACAGTTCTTGCAGATGGTGATTTTGTCGAACCCACGCGAAAATAAACAAAATTCCTAAATGTCCGTTTGAGCAAACCAGATTACATCTATTTTTTAGCAGCAGCTAAAGGAATTTCAAGCATTACAACTGAAAATGATCAAAATAATTGCACAAAAATTGTCAAATCAAGAAAATTAAGTACAAGTGTCCGAACAAAGGTACTCAACTACCGAGTCAGTGATCAACCCAATGAGCGAGTTTCATTTCATTCCTGATGCTGGTGTGACATTTGAACCATGGTTCAAGAGGTATAGAAGCATTTTTGTAGTTAAGTTTTCGCGTCATGAAGACTCCCCGAGGGTGGAACGTCTACGTCGTAAGCTTGAAGCAGCCGAACGTGAATGTATTAAAACCTTATCTTGCCAAAAAACGCCGAAGGTCTTTCTTTTGATTTTATTGTACAGAAATAAACATAAACCTTTACTAATCAGACTTCTCTGATTAATTTTCTGTATGATTGCTTAAGAACTGCTAAGAGACCTGAAAATGTTTTGTTTCATGTGCAGCATTTGTTAATATGAAGTGTGAGAGTTTTAGATTGCCTTCCTTTCTGAGGAATAATTCACTTGTCTTATCTTTAAACGCGGGTTGCAGTCATCTTCAGACTCAGACATTCGTACTAACACTCTAATTAAAATTGACTTAGATCCCAATATTACGTTTGAAAATATCGTAAAGGAATGTCGTCGTATTATTAATCTTAAGGGATTTTACTAAAACGATTAAACATGCAAATCCGAATTTATTTGATTTGACGAAAATATCGCTTTCAAATTGCGCTATTAATGTCACAAAGCATGGTTCGTGAAAGTTTTCCCGCCTGAATTTAATGTATGATGTCTATGACTTAGAATCACATCGCTCCACAAGGCTTTCCATTATTTGTTGGAGCTGTGGCGTTTGGCATTTCTCCCATTTCTGCTCACCCAATAAACATAACCGCGCTAAATGTTGAGTAATTGGTTATAAGGAGTGATTTTGCAGGCGCAGCAAACGCTCATCTCATTATCGAATGCCAAAAAGGATCAGTCGTGCTCATGTATAGTCGAAATCTAACCACCGATGCCTACGCAAGTATTTATTCATTAATGTTTATGATCGTATTGCCACTTTGCAGTTGGATACTGTTTCCAATACTGATTTCTCGCAGGACTTGGTACGAACTTGGTCAGTCGAGCATTCATCGTACCAACGATTGCATAAAAAATGCATCGGGCATCACAATCAAAATTTATGAAGTAATCAAGTTCACAGTCAAACTCAATGATCTAATAATCAAATCAAAATGCTATGTGACGATCAGAATGTCAATTTTTGGTTTGAATGCAGAACTGAAGAATCAAAATTTATTCCATTGGACCAGACTACGGAGTTCTATACGGCGTACAAAACGTTTTCGAGTTACTTGTATTTAGTTATATCAAAACACAAACTCTGTGATAAGTTTAAACGGCTGTTATTTAGGAAGGAGGACAAATAATATCAAAAATACTAATTCAAACAGTACATCCTGTGCTATACCTCCAAGGGTTTCTCTATCACAAATCAGCGTCGTAAACAACAAAAACAATAGTTGACACACAAAAGCCCAATACATGAGAAGCAATAAGAATATTCCCTTCAAGGTGGGATCAGATAACCATCTGCAGAGGTTTCAGCAATCTTCTCAAGCAAACAGTTAAAGGTTAACAGTCACAATCTGAATCACCCCGTGACCCTGAGCCTAGTCAAACGCGAGATTACTGTCGATGGTCTGGCAACATGCAACAGAAATATTATGTATTAAAGGGTAAGTCTTTAACCAAAGCCACATAATAAAGGATTAGACGAGGAAGACTGAAGAACATAAATTGTGGTTAAAAGAGATCTGAATAATATTTTGACAGGGAAAAGAGACAAATAAACGACATAATTGTCTAACGAAATGCTTTGGAGGGATTTTCAGAGTGTTCTTTCCGTTACATAACTCATTCGTGAACTTCCAAAATCATTTTAGTTTCTCCAGTCTATCTGGATAACGGTCGTCAGTACACTCTACTAGAATAGCCTTATTTGTGTCTTTCATGATATTGTGACCACACGCTAGCATGCCACATTTCGGGTTATATTGTAAATGTTGCCGGCCCTTGACTATTTTCTTCGTCCAGGACCATTCATCCCTAAGTACCTCACAAAATGTTTAAAACACAGAAATAAAACTAATACTGGTTCAGATTCTGTATATCATACAAAATGTCAAACGACTATGATATCCTATCGAATCACTTGTTAACAGCCAAACTGATGGGTGCAAACAAGAGGGAACTAGCTCCTCACAGGCAAAAAATACCAGCGGTATATGCACATTCAGAAAGATCTACTAATCTCCTCATCAAGCATTAGGTAAAGTACTATTCTGCCCATCCTGTGACAAAGCAAATAAAAGAATACAAAAAATTACAACGGAGAAAGCTGTAAAATATATGAATACATCAAAACTAGATATTGGAATGACCTGATTTGTTGCAATAAGATTGCATGTGTCTGTACAAAACTGGGGCAAACAGAAAGGTTGCGAATACTCGGAAACCTATAATTCCACACACAACCATTTGGGATTTAATGGGACTTAATACTGGTATGTTAAATGAAATTCATTTCATATCCACTTTGGTATACGATATCCTTGTTGAGGCTATGTCACATTCTAAGATTTAGTTACATGTTTCTATCTGTTTGATTCATTGTTACAGGGTTGTCGAAGATAGATCATGCTGAAGATCGTTGCCCATTTTTTGAAGCTGAGCAAGTTTTAAAATATTAATTTCCTGAACTGTGAAGGAAGGTGAGCCAAGAGAAAAAGGAGGAGGCATGTGATTGGTGAACAAGGTGCATTGGCAGCCTTCCACAGGGCGTTGAAAATACCTTACTGCAAGATTCATGGCTATGAGTTTTTTGCCGAAAATGCTGTTCTTCGATTTGATGTCTTTCAACCATGCCGAGTAGAATTATAGGGCCTGCCAGGCAGAAAATGAAGTTGTACAAACAGGTGACTAAGTATTCCTGTCTACTGACCCCCGTCTCTGTGTGTCGATGTGCTGGTTATGGTGTTGTATCAGGTTCATGCTGATGATTAGAATTGAGATATCTGCAACAACTGAAATCCGTCGCATGAGTTTGTGCAAACTGAAAAATATCTTTTGCCTTGTGTGGCTGTCGGTTTTCGTTATCACATCAAGGACGGGTATGTCTACTGGCCATGGCTGTAGTTAGCGCATGTCGGTGGGGAGAGTTGGAGGTCGGGTAACTGTAAGGTTTTCTACAATGTTTAGTGTTTTACTATACTTTTAGTGGTATCAACACCGATCGGAGTTATCTGTTTCTCGTGATACACAGACAGGTATTTTAATTGATGGGATTCTTTGAAGAGTTATAGAGCATCTGTGATCATGATCAATGTTGAGAAAACGAGTAAGAGTATCATAAGTATTGGCAATGTAATTTCGCGTTATTCTAGGCATCTCTTCAGTCAGTCGGTTACAACGTAGAACTTCGTACGTACGTACATCAGTTCGAGTTGCCATACCACATTAGCACAGAGATGGAGTTGTCAATTCAATTCCCATATTGGTAGAAGTAGTAAGAGTATAAGTATTATGTGAAAGATTAGGGTTTGAAGATGTTATTCAAGGAGTATAATCCAATGAAATAAATTGGGAAAGAGAAAAAGGATACGGACATGAAGAATTAAGAAGATTAGAATTTGGTAGAACACAGAGTGGATGCACCTACTCCATTGCAAACGATTTTGAGCCATATCATTCAAGGTCTCTAACCATCGGTTGCTATCATCTCGCGAATCCCAACCAGGTAGTCTACGCCTACCAACATGGCCCAGTCCACTTGTCAGTGACTTCATGGATTTATGCCATGTTTTGGTCTGGCCGCCCCTAGCTTTCTTCCAACCTGCTCCTACACCATAAAGCATTGCACGTCGGGGCAGTCGGTGGTTGGGCATACGTAACACATGTCCCAGCCATCTCAACTGAAGAAGTTTCACTACTTCATCAATCGATTTGCCATCCTTACCTAGTACCCGTTTCCTGACATCTGCACTACTTACCCGGTGGTCCCAGGATATACGAGCAATGCGTCGAAGACACCTATGATCGAACACTAGTAGCCTACGAATATCCTCTACTCTTATCGGCCATGTTTCACTGCCATAAAGTAGGACAGAACGGACTGCTGCACAGTAAACCCGTCCTTTTGTTGCTAGACGGATATCTCGCCTACGCCATAAATGGCGCAAGTTGGCAAAAGCTAGACGAGCCTTCTGTATCCGTGCTGAGATTTCGTCACACACCAGACCACAAGGGCTGATGAGACTCCCAAGATAAGTGAAGCTGTCAACACGCTCAACTACTTCACTCCCTATTATTAGTTCAGGTGTCGATGCAACCCAATCCTGAAGTAACATTTTGCACTTCGAGGGAGAGAATCGCATTCCGAACATGCCTGCATTGTTGCTTATAGTGGTCAGAAGACTCTACATTTTGTCAGCGTCTTCACCGAATAAAACTATGTCGTCAGCGTATTCTAAGTCAACAAGTGAATCTCCCGGTAAAAGTTCAACTCCAGGAGATTGAGATGATGAAAGTGATACCTCTAAAAGCATGTCAACGACAAAGTTAAACAAGAATGGGGAGAGTGGACAGCCCCGACGAACACCACTTGAGGTAACCAATTCTGATGACAGTTCGCCATAGGCCCTAACTCGACCAGTTGTGTTCGAGTAGAGAGCCTTTATGAGGTTAATGTACTTCTTTGGTACTCCTTTCACTGACAAACACTGCCATAGAACCTCACGATCAACGGAGTCAAATGCCGCCTTAAGGTCAAGAAATACTACTATTGTGGGACGTCTGAATGTGTGTCTATGTTCTGGGACCTGACGTAGAGTGAATATCTGGTCTATGCAACCACGTCCATGTCGAAAACCAGCCTGGCATCTCTTAGACAGAAGAATACCTCAGTGCTATGGGTTGTGGTGATCTTCAGAACCTTGTTGATAAATTCAGTTAGTTCGCCAAGGGGGTTTGGAGAACGAGACAAGATCAGCCCTTGATATGTCGGGGAAGCTAATATAAGGAGTGTTATCTAAAGAGACACTCGTCGAAAGTTCATCAAGCAGTGACACTTGCATATGTAGTAACATTTCTGTTGCTAAGCCGTATTGGGATTCAGTATTTCTGAAGAGCTGGTCAAACCTTTTTCCATCGGTCAGTTCTCCCCGTTTGAGTATAGCCTTTTTTTAAAGTGTCATAAGGTTCGGGAACATCACTAGTAAACATACTAGGTGTTACATACCTGTTATGATCGGATGGCAGTGCTTTCACTACTATGAGGAATTTCGCACATGGACTCCGTTACGACGTGCTCGTGGAAGTGAGTTTCTGTGCAGCAGAACCAGGCTTCTATATTGTCAGGACAGAATGACTTGATTTAAAAGGTGGTAGGCGTAAGAGTCTTGAACTTTAAGATATTAGCTGTTTGTTTAAACATTTATCAGATCAAATACACAAATAGACAAAAAACCAGAGAATGTTAAAATGATATTGCGCTATGTAAAATAATCTACGTGCTATATTACGACAAGTAGCAGATTAACAGTTCATTGTTTGGCGTACCAGATTATGTCAGTCTCACCACTAAAGATGCCACAGATATTCAAGATCTGGCAATCGTTTTGTCTGTAATACACTTAGAATGGAAGGATACCAACCCAGTCGAAGTCAGGGATGAAGGAATTCAAAGATATCTCCAGAAAGTTGCTTTTCTGTTGAGAAGCTGGATAGATGTTGCAAGGGGTCATTTGCATGACGCACCCACTCGTTATCTGGTGAGGAAACGTAACAGAGAACATTCAGCTAAAGTGCGTGCAGCAAAACCAATGACTACAGAATCAATGTCGAAAACTTACAGAACTTTAGAGAATACTTTAAAGAGAATACTTTAGAGAATTATTCTCCTACACAAGTTTGACTAGAGAGTGACATTAAATTTCGCATTAGCAAATAATCAGTTAACAGAGTGTTAGAAGAGAGAGTCATGAAATAAAGAAGCACCTAAAAATAAAGTTATTCCCACTTTTCCTAGAAATTAAACAATAGAAACAAGGTTGAAGAAGCGCCTTATTTGATGGCTAACGTTAAGCGCACTTGTGCCGACTTGGTAAGCAGCCCCCACGTAGTAGTCTTTCTGAGTGTCTGTTCTCGAAATATGCACAATCAGTTTTCCTTGATTTGATTTTTATTTGTACATAGCTATTCAAACATGCTTATGACACAGTGACAATTTCGATATCAACTCATGCGTTTGTATACAAACGCGAAATTCTATGTGAGCTTCCCCCAAAATGATAAAATCTCCACAACATTCTGAAAGTTCGGTATCTGTCAATCATTTTGTATCCTGTTCTCACATTTTACACAGTATAAAAAGCCATTTGATGTCATTTTAATTCTTAACGCTTAGAAGTCTATACCGTGTCTTAGATACATAAAAGGTTCCTAACAGGTTTTTTGTTCGCGGTTAACGTGGTATGCATAAGTGGCAGTATCACAGCCGTCACACAATTAAATGAAATGGCAATTTTTTGTGTGGCGCATATATATATGGTGCCCCTTAGTACCAATACTTATGTTCAAATAAATAAATAATAAATAAGGATAATCTTGGTGGCAGCGGGGGTGTCAGTGCTTTTGAATATTCACTGATCAAAAAGTTATGGTTGAAGTTAATCAACCTTAACAAATTTCTGACCCGTAGACGAAACGATTTGAAAATGGCTTCAGTGACTCCATTTTTAGGACTTTTAGTCTTTCTTTAGGTCCTTGATTTGGTTTTCTGTTTTATTTCTCATATCAGTAGTTGATGTCGCCTTCCACCCAATTACTTCATGCAAGCTCCAATTTGTATTTTTGACTGGATAACTAAATGTAGTTTTACGATCTCGTCTGTCGACTATTTTCTTGTGAGATTTGTGGACACTGAATGACTTCAAATCGGCACTTTAACCCTGTTCGGTCTGGGCGTCCAGGCAGTATTTCAGCCCTCATAAGTCGAATGAACTGTGGCGCATGTATATTTGGTACCTTCTTGTACCAATGTTTGCGTTTAAGTAAGTAAACAAATAAACTTCAGTAACCACGATGTGTGCCTTAACCATCAAGTTATCACTAGTAACTAACGCGACATCTCGTCTAATTTGACGTGCAAATCATAGGTTCTATATTACATTTTAACTTATAAGTAAATTTCTCGTATCGTAAGAGCGATATTTTGTTTTTCACGTGTTTCGACTTCAGATTGATTTCGAGTTTAACGAAGCAAAATACGACTCGAGTAATCCTTTGGTTTTACCTGGGAAAAATGAATCTCGATCTAAAGGAAAACGTCAATTGGACAGTAATCAAATCGTGCAACACCAAATTTTATCAAAGAAACGACGAAAAGAACTGTTACGAAAAGTATCTCAAAAGGAGAAGAAATTATCGGTAACAGAAATTTCTATATATTTTGTGCTTAGCGTTCAGAGCTGTGGAGGGAATTAGAAGAGTATAAAAAATCTGAAACCACC
This sequence comes from Schistosoma mansoni, assembly GCF_000237925.1. NCBI lineage: Eukaryota > Metazoa > Platyhelminthes > Trematoda > Strigeidida > Schistosomatidae > Schistosoma > Schistosoma mansoni. Next base: position 15,156,007 of record NC_031497.1, read on the forward strand.
CAACACATTTCTGTCTTACCTCTGTTCAACAAACCTAAAAAGTCAGAAAAAAAGCTAACCAAGTAAACCTGTTATTCTTATTTCCAATCCTTCAGTTGCAACATTAGGGGAAAGTCTTGGAAACAACAGTGTAATGACCTATCGGATATTTCCAAATCTACAGACGAATATAGCAGTGATGAGTCTGTTTCGATAGACGAGGCTCCTTTTACGCCAGCGGCCCCAGAACAGGATCCTACTAACGACAAAGTCGGAGAAGTCACACAAACCATTGTTGGACACAAGCATGAAAACAAACCTCTTGAGGCAGAAAAAGTTTCCAAACCTGCCCGGTTTGTTCTTGTTTCAAGAACACCTGAGGTAGTAGCAGCTCGTCTCGCTTTGCCTATTTTGTCTGATGAGGCAACTATAATGGAAAGTATCAGTGAAAACGATTGCGTCATAATATGTGGAGCTACAGGCTGTGGTAAAACTACACAAATCCCACAGTTTCTATATGAAGCGGGATATGCTATGTATGTGTTCCTAATTGTTTTTTAGTGGGGTATATAATATATTTTTAGCATTTTCTTGGTATTAAATGGAGCGAAACGCTTGGTTTACATTACAATGCTAGTTAACATAATACTCCTGTAGACATATATTTTCCATATCACTATATATACGAATGTACAGCTTAAGTAAATGATTTCATCGAAAAGAAAATTTTCTTCGCTGAATTCTCTTTTTCTTAATACTGATAACTTGAGATCACGAAAAAGTGTATTATTCGTGACGCAATTTTCATAATTTGGGTATCTTTGAGCTGAAACCACAATCGAAAAGTTCCATAACAGATTTCCCATTATTCGGTACATTCCAGTAGTCACCAGTTCATAAATTTTTTGGCACTGATTATAGTTCTTTGGTGTTTTTCCCTAACATTACTTATGTAGTTCTTGTTTATGACTTGACAAGTTTGAGTTTTCGCATTCTCAAACTCAACTTCAATTGAATCAATTTTTATCCGAGTAAACTAATTAGTTTTTTCTGAGCGACTAGTGTTAATGTTAGAAGTAGGGTAATTGCCAAAGATGGCAGATTGGTTGATGAGCTCCGAAGTTTTCATCGAATTGAGATGTTACGTATGCCTAACCGTAGCCTAACTTGACAAGCACTGCTTTGTACTGCAAAACTAAAATGAAAGAAAGAGATTGAATGAAGTCGTTTCATCGTTTAGATCACAGACTGAACTTGGACAATCAATCAAAACCAGGACTCTCTCAACAGTGCCCATCCACAATTTCACTGGGGATTGAACCCGAGACCTTCGGATCTCGCAGTGAGCACTTCACGTCTAGACCACTGGGACGACATCCAATAGTGTACATGTCTAACTTGAATTAATTTGCAATATTATGCGACGATCGTCCTCTGTCTGCCATGTCCCACTGTCACTTCATAAGACTGAAAATTATTCTACTAAACGTACAAGAACACCTTGAAAATATCACAGAATACACGACAATAAGAATTAAATTTGTTCCTTAATCATCGATGTTTAATCTAGAATCTTCATAAATCAGATAACTACTTCACCATGAATCCGTTAGCTGAAGTCATCGTAACAAGAAATAACTTGTCCTCAGAGTCTAATATTAAACCTCCTAAAAAAGTTTGAAACAGATTTTATAAGTCAAACATGATCAGTTAGTCAGCTACAACGTAGGACCAAACACGTATATGCACCGGTTTAAGTCGCCATACCTCATTAGCACAACAAGATGAACACCGAACTCATAGTAGTCACTTCCATAATGCTAATATATAAAAGGAAGGTTGTATATAAGGATATAGTACAGGAAAAAAGGTAGATATGAAGCAATTTTAATCTCAAGGTTTATGGGAAGACAGAGAGTGTATATACCTACGCCATTGTGATCGATTCTGAGCCATGTCACACAGAGTATCCAACCATCAGTTACAATAGTCGTGCGAACCTCAATCAAGTAGTCTGCACCTACCAACATGGCTCACACTAGAAGTTAGTGACTCCAAGGACTGGTGCCACGTTTTGGTTTGGCCGCCCTTAACTCTCTTCCAACCATCCCCTATACTGCCCCCAAATGCCCTGGTACGGCCGAGAGTGGGGAGAGTCTACTCTCCCTCTCGAAATGCTCGCACATGGCCAGCGAATATATAGCCTCTGCCAGGGAAGTCCTACTCACTGCCTTCTCGTGGCGGGGGTGTTGTTTACGAAAGTGAGAGGACGAAAAGCGAATGTCCGGCGCTTTAACCGGGTTGGTGGACACGGAGGGTCCACCTAGGGGAGTTGGAAAACCCTGATTCCAAACCAATGGTGCACATGGGCTCCAGTATCCTGATGGAACGAATGGCGGACGAACCTGTCATTGGTCAACGGCTACCATGGGACTGCATCTCCTCACGATGCTCCATTGCCTTGTGGATCAAACCTTTTGGTCAAAGGCTCGGGGTGTGGCCCCCTAAGAAAAACCACCTGCTTCGGTTTGGGCACCCGGGCAGTATCACAGCCCA
>NC_031497.1:15158741-15182657 GCF_000237925.1 Schistosoma mansoni
GTTAACGTATGACGTGATAAAACCGCCAATCAGAGCAACGAATTATCGATTGGAACAGTGACATACGAAAACCGTATGAGCAGTCTAGAGTACTTGTCGGTCCTGTTTCTGCCTAGCCCAACCAGTTAAGTCCAGAACAGCCTCTGCGGTATGAATCATTATATTTCAAACATACTGAGTTTATATACCAAACAGACTGACCACATCGCACCATAAAATAGGAAACAACATTTGCACAAGATTTAGCTAAATGTGGCTGTGAATAAGGGAGATTGTAAATGATAGAGAGGGCATAATTCAAGAATGGTAAATCGTTCAATAATAGTCTATAGGTCAAAATAAAGCTTATAATGAGGGAACATGAGTATGAATAGTTTAGTTATTTGGCGATTATACGATAAAAAATATATGCATAGTACTGGTCCATAATTAGATCCCAAAGTTACCATTCACTATTCTTATCGGGACATAACAGTTGGTACCCCACTGCATTATGAATTAAACATATTAGGTGATGGGTCGTATATTTAGACAAAAATATTTTCAAGGTTATAATATGTCTTAGGATTACAATTCAGATCGCAACACTGCAACATAGTGTTCAGTAAAATAAACTGGTTAACTCATTTGAACAGTAGAGTTTTTATGGTATATTGTTTGTCAATCAAAGAAGCCACATTGATATATTGCTCGCGACTAGTTAACTGGCTAATCACATTACACTATATATCGTAGATCTGTTTAGCGTGTGATTGCGCCTGATTAATTCGAATATACTTACCCCTGACACCAATCTCTACCAAAGGCATTGTTGCGTAATGTTCTCTTCAATCTATTATAGGGGCTAATGTCTCGCTTATCAAATGGAAAGGTATTAGTTTGTGTTGCTCATGCTTCAATAACCGTACATAGAAATTAGGTTAGGATCCACCCATCTAGCTTTAAAGTGTGTTTGAAATTCTACTTCATAGTACCTTTGTACTTAACCAATGCTTGGACACAATGTATGCCATCTGGGACTTCGGATGAACATCACATTTATCAGCCTAATATTTATTGTTGTTCGGTAACATTTATTTACGTAATTAGTTTGAACGATTAGTGTACCTATTATATGGCACTTTTTTAAATTATAATTTCTGTTCATTATCTACAAGAGGTTTCATTGTTTATTACTGCTAATAATTTTTAGAGAGGGGTATATGATTGGAATAACGGAACCCCGTCGTGTTGCTGCCATATCTATGGCACATCGAGTTGGTGAGGAATTAAATTTAACGTCTGGGTATGTTTAAAGCATATAATAGAATGATGTATTCTTATAGTCTATGACAAAAGATTTCTGTTTATAGAATTTAATTAGGTGGTAGTCTCTTATAAATCTAATGTGGCTGTATTTTTATTGCAAATAGGTGTACTGGTTTCAGATTGTCACTTTGTAGGGATTTGATATTTGTTTTCTCAACAGTCTCAATCACATGTAATACCGATTCTCCCTATTTTGGTCCTTATTTGATATTCTTTTCAAAGTTTTCAAGCTAATATCAAATAATATGTAACTCTTAGTAGTATCCTACTCAATGTTAAAAGTAGGAGACGATGTTATAAGTAGTGATTGGTTGGCATTCACCCACCGGTGGTTGGAATTCTTGACCCATATTGATGGAAATCTATGGATATGATTAGAAATATTTATGAATAAGTGATTGATTAATGTATGTTTCAAAATTTGTGCTCATGTGTTTTGGAACAAACATTTTGTTGCCTGTAATAACTTTTTGATTGGCTGTAAATTGTGCATTGTTGTAATCTGATTAGTAAAAATCAGTGTAGTGTAAACTCTTTTGATTGGATGTCAAAATATATGCTTTTACATTTCAATTCTACCTTTTTTTTCAAAAAAATCTCTTAGATGGTTCCCATCGTCGTTGAATTTAAAATTGTATCTTGAGAACAAATCCACATCGATTCTTTTTGATCCCCATATTATACCACTGAATGTTAAAAGATATTGAGATAAAAAGAGAAAATAATTTTCTTATTGATCACATGGAAATGGAACTGAATTTGTTCAGTTATGTAGATTGAAGTCGTCACTGATTGTTATAAGAAGAAGACTATGCATGTCATTAAAAGTAAACTCGGGAAAATTGATAACTATTTTCCGAACATGACACAGATTTGTAATTACAATGATTATTATTATTGTACCTGAAAATAAATAATATTTTTAATGCATGAGGAGAAAACCTATTTCCATTTCAGTATTCCAATGAATTGTTTAAACATATCGTTTAAGTTTGCATACGTTTTTGAACATATGACTAGATCACTTTGATAAGACAATGTTGAAGGTATATTTTAATGACGCCAAACACGAATAAGTACCAGTTTACATTTTCGTAAACGAGTAGTAATTTAAGAGAAATAAGCAAAGAATATATAGGTGATATTTGCAAATAGTAATGTTTGATGAAGTGGGGTTCTTTCTGTCACTTGGAATAGTTATCAACAATAAATGAAGCACTGGACGGCCGTTTCGTCACAGTATGGGACTCCTCAACACTGCGCATCCACGATCCCGCGCGCGGTACTCGAACCCAGGACTTCTGGGCTCGCATGCGAACGCTTAACCTCCAGACCACTTAAATCGACTCATGAATTCAACTATTAGACTACTACAATATCCACAAACTTCCATTCTGATAATAAATAAAGCATTGTTTTCCCAAGTATCACGGTCTTTAATCAAATAGATAGCTGTTGCGTAATTTTGCGAATTCACCAACATTATAATTGTATATTTTCCATTCTGTACTGTTGATCACTGTATAATTATGATAATAAAAGTTATCTCTACATTTAATCGTGTCAGTCAGTTACTGTGTTTGGGAACAGTATGGTTCAACTTATAAATTAGTTGATAAAGTGTTCACTTAAACGTACATATATATTTTACCTAACGTAATCATAACAGCAAATATGTTGTAAGTACGCAGTAACACGAGATCATTATCTTAATTTTTAGATGTGATTTTATTATAACAACTCGGACTTTTATAATATTTTGAGTATTAAACGTTACTGTTCACATAATGACGCAGTTTTTTTTAAAGTCTTTGAATAAACTTATTAGTGACATGTGGTGTACTTCAGTGTTGTTTATTAATCGAGTCAGAAATCATTTCTCCAATTATTTCATCAAGGGGGTTCGTATACACTGATGAAGAGTATAATGATTGTTTCATGTTATTTAGCATAAACATGATCCTATGTACCATGATAACAAATATCCCTTGATAATGAATGGACAGATAACTAAACCTTAAAGCAAATATACAAAAGTCAGTAACCACAGAGCTGAACATATTCTTCAATTTTCATGCATGGGTGATTTAATACATCATTAGTGTCGCACATCTGTATATACAAGATGGAACAATTTTATACGACAGAAAAACCATATTTTTACTTTCAGCTTTAGGTCAAACGAATATGATGCATATGCACCGAGAATCATATATAAATGATACATGTTATGAGTCCAATTATCGATCGTAATAACCTAATTATGTATTTAATTATATTGTCTCGCATTAACTATGGAACATACAATTGTTATCAATTATTTTACGTTGTATACATGTCAACAGTATACTTATTTTAAAATTGTCATTAGTCCAGTGTAAACGGCTTCTCGTAATAGCGAATAATCTTAAATTGAAACATCATAAAGAAGGAACGAGAAGCGTCAATATTGAATTACTTTTTTCGAATACATGAGGATGGAGTTAGAATCAAGAGACCGTTCTAAGAGCCACTCACAACTAGATTTTAATGTTTTGTATTATCTCGTTACAAAGCATGACTACTTAAATCGATGCACGTATGCTCCGTTTTCTGTACTGTTCATATTTGATAGGAACTGTTTACTTACATAGTGATGTCAACAATCTTTATATCCAACTTATGTCCATCTCTTCACCGTTAATCGAATCATTCCAGTAATTACCCCTCAGGGTAATTCACTGAATCTTATCTAAAAATTTTAAGTTAACACTGCTTTCTTTCTTATACCATGCAGCCAGGTTTCTTACCATATACGATATGATAAAGAAGTAACCAAAGAAACGCTGATAAAATTTATGACAGACGGAATATTGTTACAAGAAATAAAACAGGTAATTCTCACTATTATTGTTACATAAATTTCACTGGTTGAAAAACTTCGTCGTTTTAAGCATTTGGTGTGCATTCATGTAATCTAAATGTAAAAATTACTTTACTCACAGATCACTTACCTTGACTCAAACACATCACCGACAGGACAAATTACTAGCTAATCTATAATTTAAACACTGATAGTGTTAGTTTTCATTGTCTCTTTTGGTAATGGAAATTGAAATTTACCTACTGTTGTAATTTCAGATCGAGACTATTGAGGAAAACAGTTAAACATGCTTCATAGTATCGTGGTATATAAAGGGGTAATTTTTGTGAAAATTTAAATTTTCAAAGGAGAAAATGTCAGTATTGTATCAACTGACCATTCATAAACTTAAGAATAGGCTAAATCGAAGTTGTGGAAGCCCAATGTGACGATTGTATAAAAATCTGTAATGTCTTTGTTGTATCCCGAAGAGAATTACGAATGTTAACTTTTAGGTCTATTTATCGACCAATGTATTATGCCTATTTCCTATTGTACAATTGTTACGTAACTAAACTATTCATATTCGTGTTTCTCTTATCATGAGCTTTATTTTGATCTTTGATTTATTATCATACGATTGTTGAGTTATACTCAGTTATTGATTACTTTGGTTGTATAAAAACCCAGTATGTTTGTAAATAATGATTCATACCACTGAGGCTGTTATTGGTGTTTTGGGCTTAACTGGTTGGGCTAGGCAGATCGCAGGACCGGTTAGCAATCTAGACTGCTCGTACGGGTTTCGTGTCACTGTTCCAATCGACAATTCGCTGCTCCCTAATTGGCGGTCTTATCGCGTCATACATCAACAAGCCATCCACCCGACCACAGATATAACAGTCTTTTTGTGAAATACAGTTAAAATTCCAGTATCTATTGTGTGTTCTAACCCTGAAGCTAGAATTCAATCGTTTATGAGTTTTCTTTTCTCACCAAACTTTTGGTTATAAATTCAATTCCTTCCTCATCACCTATTTATTTCTAAACATCTGAGTGATATTGTTTAACCTATCTTAGCACAATAAACAGTTTCCATTACGAAGTCGTTAAGTAATAAATTATAAAATATTAGCACTTAAAATAATCTTGAAGTTCCATTTTCTCCAGGTTTAATGGTTAGACAATGTATTATTTCTTGTTTAGTATCTGTCGTTCCAGTACTGTTACAGGCTAAATATTCATGATTTTGATCCAGTAGAGTCACTGATTAATCAGTAACATATTCAATGTTATCGATCTAGTATTACATGTGATACTATAATTAATCTAAAAACATCCACACATGTTTTTTTTTCGGTCTGTTTATGCATCAAGTTCGATTTAATAAGAGTTTTATGGAAAGAAAGCATTAATGTTTTTTTTTTTGAATAGTACTTTGTGTCAGTTACATTTTACATTATGCAATTAAATGTATAAATATTTAAAAACTATATGGTTACACAGTTTGACGTAAGCTGATTTTGTTGCGACATTTTCATCGAGTAGACTATATGAGCAGAGGTTTTTTTATACAGTATTCACATCAAGATTAGCATATAATTTACTTTTAAAAAATATGTCTTTTCTGCTCAGAATTATGTAGCTTTAAGGTAACTATCTAAAAGAAAATACATTTTCAATATTATTGAAAAGGGGTTATGTAATAATCTAATGGTCAATGAAAAATGTTAAGACAATTTTCCACTTGATAAATATGAAAAGCCGAATAACCCAATGTTGTAACAATGACCAATCAATAATTATGAAGAAATAACTAGAAAGCAGTAGACAAAACGATAGATTATGAAAGACAGAAAGGAGGATGTCTTTTTGTTTCTTATGATCTTCAATATGGGTCTCCATAAATTTCGTTTATTTTCAATTCTAATCTCATACATTTTATATGATAACGAGTTTACTCCAGTAAACCTGAGACTAGAAAAATAATTGTGAATTGTATACATTGTGTCAACTTTATTTTTTTTGCTAAAACATATTTTTTCTATTCTAAACTTTGACAAGGACTTTGAATTATCAAAATATTCTGTCATAATTGTGGATGAGGCTCATGAACGTTCAATTTACTCCGATGTTATTCTTGGTCTTATATCAATGGTAGTACGATTACGTCGTCAAAGGTTTACCGATAACATACCAACAAATGGTAAAGTACTATCGCCACTGAAATTGATTATCATGTCTGCAACTTTAAAAGTAGACGATTTTGCGGAAAATCGTCGTTTATTTCCGCACAAACCACCCCCAGTAATTCATATCGAATCACGTCAGTATCCTGTACCAAAGTAACACATCCAGATTATCTGAAGGCCGCATTTCGAAAGGTGAATGATTACATTTATGTATAACCTGTATTACAGATTGATACGACAATGTAATACCATTTCTGACTATAATTGAATATGTGTAAGGCATGTCTCAGTTGCCCCATTCAGTGAATTTTATAGTTTCCTTAAACAATTTACTGAATTCACTTATTACTATATATATATATATATATATATATATATATATATATATATATATATATATATATATATCCACAACCTTCAAATTCTATATTACACCAATAAAGGAATACACTTTAAACTACCCACTCTTTGACAAACCGATCACTTTAATTGCGTCACACGTAGCACAATAGGGCTAAATAAGCAATAATTGGGCACAGTAGTTGTCCTTTAAAAGACTTCGTGTTTTTGCTGCGTTCATTTACTCTGGTAAAACCAGCATATTTCTCAAGTGGATACACAAAATTTGTAAGCAACATTAAGGTACAATTTTTACAAAGACTTTCAGTACTTCAGTGTATAGAAATGTTTAATTTATCATACCCTCATGCTATTTCAAAAAATCTGTACTAATGTTTAATCAAGAAGTTATTTTGTAAATTCGCCATATTTCATAAAGTATCATGAGTAATGAGTGACATTTCATAATTGTTAGATCACATATTTGTTTACTTTAGAAAGCTTCCATATCATAAAGCACATCAAGTTGACTTGATTTATTAACCACCTATGTATATCATTAACCACTGATTAATATAACCACTCATAAACTTTTATTTCATCAGGTTGTATCAATTCACAAGACTTCACCACCTGGTGGAATTCTTGTATTTGTCACTGGTCAACAAGAGGCAAACACACTTTGCAGTTGGCTTGCAAGGGCTTTTCCAAAGATGGATGATCAAAAAGTAAATGTAACAAATGAAAGATGTAATAAAACTCATAAACACCAAAAGGAAAAGAAGAAATTAGAAGAGTCTGTCAAAGCACCTGCTTCCTCAAATTCATTAAATAGTACCGTTTTGGAAGAAAAAGATCAGTTTAACTCAGGCATAGATCTGAACAAGTGAGTTAAAATACGTGACAGTTCTTTACAATCCTGAATATACAAAAAATGACTACTATGAAACGACAACAAATAATAACTATGAATGCAAATGAACAGTTTAAAAAATGATTTCGTCGAAAAAAAATTTTCTTTTTGCTGAAATTCCATACTTTTATTCAATGACATAATGAGTGATTCTAATTAATCATTTAACTACTAAGTATTATGACTGGAAGTATATGGTAATATTAGCGCAATTTATCTAGATAGATAATAATTACAGACCTACATAGATGTTTCTTCTTAGTTGTTTGCTATTTCGATCAGGCTATTCTATTCTACATATTTACTACTGTTCATATTCCATCTCCCCTACATTTTCATCATTGTAAACCTTTTTCAGTTACTTTTAAACTCTCTACATTTTGCGCGTATTTGGATTACACTGTACCATCCGATGATCGTATTAATAGTATTGTTCGAAAATGAACTATTCGCTATATAGTTTATCTATACGTTTACTAACCAGCATTTTAATTTCAATTTTCAAAGTTTCTTTTAGAATTGACAGGGCATAATATTCGGTAGAATAACAGGTCTTATCTTTTATCAAATTCGTAAGACATTTTCCAGTGAACATTTTATCATTTCTAAGTGGCCTAGTCTCGTGCTTAGTGTAAAATCTTAACTATTGTTGTTATTATTTAAGTCCAAACTAAGCTTTTCGTTTTACATATCGCTTTTTACTCCAGTTTTTGCCAATAATCTACTTATCTATATAAGGTTGTAGAGATTGTTGAGTTTCATTGAGATACCCACTAAAGACAATAGAAGACAGTTGCGCAATATAGTAGACTGACTAAAGTTTGACATGTACACCATCGGACACCAGCTCAGTGATCTAGAGGTTAACCGTTCACAAGTGAGGCTAAATATCTTGGATCTTGGGTGACCAATACTAAAGGATCTCACGCTAGTGCGAAACGGCCGTCCAGCCCTTCCGTGTTTCTGATAATGTCGGTTCATGATCTCAATGGAACATCTTTTTGATTTTTGGTTGATAAACTGTACCGTAGCTGTTTGTATTCACCATTATTTAGTCTTTTAAATAATATCTATTTTTATAAAAGTAGTATTTACATTATTATTTAAAATATAAATTTTTGATTATCTGCTTTTAGCTTTGATATCATTCCTGTTGATGAAGAAACGGAAATTGGTCATACTCGAATTAATTCTAAAGAAGTTGTTTCAACGAAAGAAAAACAGTCGAATAAAGTTACTTATGAGACGGTGGATGATAGTGATATTGAAGAGATTGGTGAAGATGATGATATACTCGGGCAAATTAATGAAATTCGTAATGAATCTTATCCAGTAAGTTCAAGTTGACGTTCGACTGATTGAAATGATAATAAAAGTGAACAAAGAAATTAATTGGATATCAGACTGTAGTGTTTATCACAAATGAGAAATACATGACCGCTACTTCGTCATACTGACAGAATCTTATTTGATTATCAATTGTTTGTACTCAGTATAGTATACATTCTAATTTATAACTAAACGACATTCTTATTGTTGACCGGACGCGATACAGTGTTTTAAAAAAATCAGTTTATCACCTGTAAGCACGTTGTATCAAAGTGTTTACTGTGAGCTATTTTACTGGATAATTTAATAATATGATTTAATAGTATTTTTTTCTGTTTGATTTAAGTTGGTCTACTGTATTTATCTTAATTGCTGAACGATACGTTTTTCAGCAATCTTGGTTCATTTTTGATGTGCTGTTTTGAAAACTTGTCTTACTTCCAGCTGGATAAAGAATGTTTTTTCTATGCATTTAATTTTTCTGTTTCCGGTTACTTTCTTACATCAGTCTACCCTCTTTTTTAATTGTCACTCAAGTATTGTGGCTTTAAACCGTGTAGATTATTTTACATATCCATAATAATTTACATGGTGAAATATCCGTTGTGTAAATATCAGATTGAACAGAAAATAATGTTTTCAGTTCTGTACATTTAGAGGATCAGATGTTTAGAGCATCAGTTTTACTTGTGTTATTCCATATTAGTTAAATTAAATTGATGGAGACGCCACATAAACTTAAGAAAAACACAGTTCAGATTTATATCTTTACTCCATGGAACTGTTCAGTTTTGTGGAAGATGCCTTCCATATTGGTTAAATTCAGGAGTTTCTTATCGGTCACTATTTGATTGCTTCAGTTTTATTCAAAGTTTAGTTATTAATTTATATTTTCCATGTTTGTGGAATTTCATATTTCATTCGTATACCTAATTAAAACAATTCTGAGTGATATAATTGCATTTGTTTTTTATCTATGTATGCACTTACTTGGTTGTAGGGACCAGTTTACGCCTTACCATTTTATTCATTATTATCACCGGAACGCCAACAAAGTGTATTTCAGCCACCACCTGAAAATCATCGTCTCATTGTTGTTGCTACCAATGTCGCAGAGACTTCAATCACAATCCCGAACATTCGATTTGTTGTAGATACTGGCAAAGTAAGTCGTTTATGGTTATTTTTCTCCCAGAGAGTTTATTAATTTTTACTCTCTACACCTATTGTTAATTGGTAACTGATTAAGACCGTATTCTACTGGTAGTCGTGTTATCTTCTATATCGGTTGATTTGGAAGGCGGGCGTCGATAATTCGATTTTGTGAGCAGTTATGAGTCAGTCACATTGTATCTTGGCACAACATTCGTTGGTGAATATTCTATCTAACATTTGATGACAGAAACTGTGAATAATCGCTAATATTCAAATCTACACCCTCCATAACATCATGGCTTATCACATTGTTGTTTTGTATGACAAAATAATTGGTTTGATAAAATTACTGATAATTTCTTTACATAGATACTGATCAAATCCTAACCATATAGATAACGTATTTACCAGTTAACTACCTGAATATATATATATATATATATATATATATATATATATTAGGGGATAAAGCTTGTTGCCAAGATATTTTATGACCAATAGTTACTCATCAGATAACAAGCGATTTATCAAAAACGAAAACAAAGATAACAAGACAACCGGTGGGGTTTCTTCTATGCTCGTCATATCATCGTTCATTATATGGTATGGGATCTATGGGAGGTGACAGTTGCATATGTTTAACACTCTTAAAGCATTAAAATTCTTCTGATCGTCTTTTTCCTTATCCCAGGTTGGCTATATTTCGTTGTCTTAGTTCATAGGTACTACATTTAAAATATATCCAGAAACAAATAATCTGCCATGTAAATGCTTAACTAATTGTTATGACGATTCGTTAGAATTTTCCCTCTCATTTTACGTACAACTAAATCTATGACGGTAGGCTTACTGAATTCTAACTTACGTTAATAAACGGACATTCCCTCCTACCCTATACCATTATGCTTGTTTACACTTTCCCTCCCGTTTTTTTGTGATAGTTTTCCTACTGTGAATATTATTACTATAACTACCATTATTATTGCGTCACTTAAAAAATGTCGCAATTTTGTAGTGATATATTCGTTATATAACTAAAAGTTATTTAATCTCTTTACCCTAGTTATTAACATACCATTTTTTATGGTAAAAATAAGATTCATCAGTGCATATATCTTACTGTTTTCCTACATATTTCCAATAATAACTCTGTGGGTTGTAATTATCTTTAATAAAAAAAAACAACAAATAAACCAATACTTTCTGCATAGGTGAAAACCAAAGTTTATGAACCAGCTACTGGGACTTCTAATTTTGAAATTATCTGGATTAGTCAAGCATCCGCTGAACAACGTGCAGGAAGAGCTGGTCGTATTGGTCCGGGGCATTGTTATCGTCTTTATAGTTCACAAATTTTCTCAAGCATGAAACAATTCTCTATTCCTGACATACTTTCACGTCCAATTGATGAAGTGGTTTTAATGTTAAAGGTAATAACTAATTTAAAAAGTGTCTTGTCAAAACAAATTAAATTACTACTGTTATGTCCTGTTATCACATAATACGATCGCCAATAAAAACACCGACTTACTGATCAGACAAATGACGCATAAACCAGTACGAGCAGCCTAGGGTCACCTGTGAGTTCTTATTGGTCAACCGAGATAGTAGCTGCTCGCCTAACCCAGCCAGTTTAGTACAGAACACCAATATCAGTCTCCGCTTTATCAGTCATGCATTTCAGAAATACTTGGTTTATATACAAACAGATCAGACCACATCCCATCATGAATTGAAAAATAACAGTTGTCGAAGATCAATCCAAAAAGTGGCTGTGATTGGGAGAGACTGTAACTGATAAGTATTGCTAATTGAACGCTATACTCAGTTCCTAAGCTATTCTAGTAACCCCGAAGCTAAAACTACAAAGCAACGTGAACACGAGAAAAAAACGCAAAATATGCGAGAAGCACTTTACTCCAAAGGTTCATTTATGTACAGAAAATATAGGGTTTTTCATAGTATTTTAGAAGTCTTTGGGTTTTTCTGGAAATTCTGGAATGCTACTAAGCATAGTAGCACTATTGTAATCAGCCAATCAGACACTCTACATGTGACTTCTCACGTTCGTGATGTTTTTGACAAAACGTCTACTGAACGCTGATTGGATAAAATGCTTCTTAGTGTTTCCTGAGCCTTTCTTTTTTTTGTGAGAAGTTTTCTGGATTACCACAACAGTAACCAATAAATGAGGAATAACTGAAGAAATAGTAAATCGTATGATAGCAGTCGATAGGTCAAATAAATGCTTATGATAAAAGGAATATAAATATACCTAATCTAGTTACTAGAAAGTTATACAATAAGAATATATATAATAACAGTCCATAAATATATCCTGGCGGTTACAATTTACTTATTCGTCGTCCGGTTATAACAACTACATATATAAGCGATAAATATTTTCAACTCAGTTGTTTCTTTTTTCTGTAGATGCTAATGCTAAATTCTATGGTTATTGTCTTTGTTTTAAATAAATTATGGAAATAATCATTATTAAGTTAAGATGCTCAAGCAATTTTTATATGCAAAAATGTCTCGCAAGTTAATATATTCACTAAATATACCACTTAATATGTGCTGTTGATGGAAATCACCATTGAATGTCACACATATAATTTTGATATCTTTTTCCATCTATGATACTTTGATTCACTGCGTATTCGATTTACAGTCCACAGTTTCGTATTTATATTTATCCCCATTTGTATCGATCTATTTTACTATTTTATTACGTGTCGTCTTTTGTCTATGTTATCACTATATTGATGTTTAGGTTTGTATAATAGTAGTCGGTACAATTTTTTCCTTTTTTCTGTTAGCTATACCTGGGTAATACGAAACTGACATTGTTTCCTTTACCAACTCCTCCTTTGCCACAAGCGATTGAAGCAGCTGAACGCCGACTAATCGCTCTCGGTGCCTTAAAAGAGATTACTAATGCTTCTGGAGGTAATTTCACTGAAAACATTAGTAAAGTAAAACGCTGACTTTTAACGTGATCTGTCCCACCGCATATTTATCACTAAATACTTTTGTTTTTTAGGCGTATCTCGTACAATTACGGACGCCGGTAAATGGATGACACGTGTTCCGGTCCCTGCACGCTTTGCACGAATGTTATTATTTGCAAATCAGTGTCAATTAATGCCATATGCTGTGATACTAGTTGCTGCCTTATCTGTACCAAATCTCTTCCTCTCTCAAGATACACCTCTCTCAGAACAAGAGAAATCTTTTCAGTCAAATTTTGTCCAACAGTTTGTCAGAAAAGTAAGTATCATCCATCTATGTAAATTAGTTTATTATTTTTGTTTGTACCATATGGATTCCCATTTATCAGCTATTTCGCTTCATTATGGTAATAATACGTTTCGATGTAAATTCTCACAACAGTCCTTGATTGTTAATCGCCTACATTCTTATTAGGAGTTCTGTTTAACCACTGAATAATAGTCATTGGTACAACTGTTCATATTAGAGTAATCCCAAACATGTCAAATGTGTGAAAATGTACAGACTTCCAATGCATCCATTTACATTTATTGTACGCTGTATATAATTAAAAAGTGTCAATAAAAATCTACTCGATGATGTTGTAGTTTACACAGTCGACTTCCAACTAGCGTATTTTCGGCCCGTGGAATGTAGTCTGATTCCATGTCTTGATTTATCCATCCTGATAAGTCTTGTTGATTGAACGCTAACTCGGATCCTAAGCTAGTCTTGTACCCCAAGCTAGAACTACACAGCGACTTAAACACGAGAGAAAAGGCATAAATATGCGGGAAGCACTTTACTCCAAAGGTTCATTTATGTACAGAAAATATAGGGCTTTTATAGTATTTTAGAAAACCTTGGGTTTTCCTGGAAATTCTAGAATGCTACTAAACATAGTAGCAGTGTAGTAATAAGCCAATCCACATGTGACTTTTCATTTTCGCGATATTTCTAGCAAAACTTATAATCAAACGCTGATTGGATAAAATGTTTCTTAATGTTTCCCTTGTCATGTCTATTGCGAGAAATTTGCAGGATCATCCCAACACATCCCTAGCTTTTGTTCAATCTGCTCCTATGTCAGCCAACATCCCACACCTGCATAGGTGGTGTTTAGACATGAGTAGCACATGTCATAACAACGTCGGTCAATAAAGTGCTATGGTCTCATCTGTGGACTTATCCTTCTCAACTAGTACTATAACTCTAACCTCACCAAGACAAACTCCGTGGTCGCACCAAATGCGAGCAGTGAGTTAAAAACACTTATGATCAAATACTTTACCCTACCTGTATTTTCTAATGTTATAGGACACGTCACGTAACTGTACGGTAATACAACCCTGACTGCTGAATAGAATGTTTGCGGCGTGTCTCAAAATGATATCTTAGCATATATATTTATCTATAAACCGACATCTTAGAAGCAGTATGCAACTCAGAACTCATCGTAACTTGACAATGCATTTCAACAGCTAAGTACACATTTATGTACTATGTGTTCACCAAGATTCATTTTCACTATAAGGGCTAGATCCATTACCTAGCTATCACCTGACTAGAAGTAACAGAGTTGTTTTTGAACTTTTTACTCATTGATTTGAGAGTGTTTTAGCTAAAGAACCTCATTTCTTAATTTTAGCAACTTTTATCAAACTCCTGAGGAATGTTTGTGGTAGCATTCCTTTTACTAGTTTCAAAATTTCATTTGATCATATCAGTTTGTCAAAGCTCTGAATAATATATATATGGTTGTTTTTCCTGTAGAAAGAAGATTTATATCTGGGAGACCTTGCAGTACTACTGGGGACTATATGCTGTTTAGAACGCTACTCAGCTCAGCTCAGTGGACTGACCCCTGCAGAACCTGGTATAATTGAATCTGTTGGTGGGAAAGCCTATGTGTCACGTGATCCAGAAGGTGCATTGAGACAGCTCGTTCATCGATGTGGTGTTCGGTGGAATGCATATAAAGAGGTTAGGCAGCTTCGTAAACAACTAACCGATATTTGTAAGTTTCAAATTGTGTATTTATTTATTTATTTTAAGCCGAAATGAATAACGAGATAAAGGAACTTTTTAATTACATTCAAATTTATACATCTGGTTATGGGACTTAAACAATTTTGCCAAAGTGTAAATACTCTACTGAACCATGTAAATTGCAATAAATGGAATAATTTTTGAACTCATGATTTTGTAGTCATTACTCAGTTTCTAACATATTCTGATCACGCTTTCAAACGGCAATAATAATCGAATTGATGGATTTTGTAAAATAGATAAGAAGATTCCGTTTTTACCAAATACCTATTCAAATTTTTATAAATATGACTACTCTAGAGTTTTCTTTCGCTGGTTCAATGACGAATGACGTCATTGCACTATTTTTATGCTTTTATACTATTACTTTAGTGAATGTGATTATTCCGGATCTTGGTCTTTCGATTGATCTATGCTTACCTAAACCCAGTGATTTTCAATTAATACAGCTGAGACAATTGTTTCTTGTTGGATCACCTTGTCAAATTGCTAAAAAACTTAGTGTCTCTGTCACTGGTTTGCCAGGTAATGAACGTCGTAGACTACGTTATGCCTATGAAGTAAGTGAAGTTCAATACATCTCATTGTATATTTTACAGTCGAATTCAGTATCATACGTTTACTTTCCGTAATATTTCGAATATGGTCTATTTGGATTACGTAGCAAAATTACAATGCATTCATCAACTTTTACATGAAACTGCTACTCTCTGTATTCATCCTGAAATAGTAATAATGAACTGCGTTTTTTTGTATATGAATTGGCCTCTTTAAATTTCCCAGTCTTTTAGTGGTCTGTTTTTGTCTCATTTTGTTTCGTATTTAGATCAGTGATGTTACGTCTTTCAATTAGCTTACCATGACTTCATTTGTACGATAATTTGTAGATTCCTGGCAAACAAGGACCCGTATTTATTGATTCGAATTCCCCTCTGGCACGTGAAAATTTCCCTTTCGTAGCTTATTTGGAGCTACATACCACTTCAAAACCATTTTTACGTTGTAAGAAAAATGTTTATTATTGAGTTGCTATGTCTTCCATGTGTATTTCTCAAGTCTCATTGAATCTCAATATGTCCTGTTTCTAAACATTGTTAGAATTTCATATACCCTAATCCCTTAACAAATTTAAATAAATCAAGAAGGTAAAGACTTGCAAAGCAACAATAATTCACTATATTTCAATGCTTGTCATCAGAGACGAACGGCTTAAATATACAACTGAAGAAAAGCCTTGAAACACAGAAAATCTGCGTTATTCTGTAAATCCTGTTCTTCTCTCTTCTTTAAATCTATTTATAATTGGTTTGAATTCTCATGGCAAAAATGTTAATGTTGCAAGTATTTTTGTCAGGCTACTTGTACTAATTTTTTTGTATTGGTGTATTAAACCAAACACGCGTATATTTATAATGCTTTATAGACTATGTGAAATTCTTCTACTTCCAAGTGTTTTAAGCAATTCTATTTTTCACCTTATATTGGATATAAATAGCTTCTCATTCCAAGCATGTACTGAATGATTCGTAGGAATTAGTTGACCAGTCAGAAATAGGGTTAGTAGATATACCACTTGATTCATTTGTTTTATCAAATAAATTGATGACTTTTATTCTTCTGAAAGAAAGTAGTATCACTAGACATTGTTTTTATCTTCACAAATGTTCCTCACACGTGGATAATTTAGTACTTGCGCGACCATATTAAAATAACCCAGACATATGTTTTTAAAACGTTGTCTAAGGGAACTAACCCAACGTTACACTCTCAATGTATAATACACTTTTTGTGGACAAATATATGGTGTTCCAATGGATTCGTCAATTAGGGCCTGTTTCAGCAGACTGTGTGATGGTTAACTTGAAGAATATTGTTCTCTGACCAATAATTGTTTACTGTAATTTCTTTAGGAGCTATATAGTTGATACATTCATCTGTGTAGAAAATAGCTATCTAAATAAAATTAGTATATAACGGTGAATTTTCGTACAAATAGGGTTCTGTCTCTAAAATTTAATTTTTTAGCGAATTTGATTATCTACTTTTTACCATCTAAACACTGAACAGAGCATCTACGTATATGTATACTAAATTTTGGCTTGTGATACGAAGCCAAATGGCTATGAAATAAATACTTGGAGATCTACTGCTCAAGTTGACTGAGGTTCAAATTTATAATTAATACAATTGATCCCAGTGATATTTTATAAAATTTGTGTATGATGTACTCCTTTACTGAAATTGTATAGTTTTTGACTCAGAATAAAACGAAAACATTTAATATTTAATGATACTCTTTTTATTCCGAATGTTACTGTATTTTTAGTTTGCTCGTTTTCCTTGACATACTTTTAAATCCATTTATAAAGATATTTTAAAAAATGGAAACTGTAAGAAATAATGAATTGACTAAACTCTTTCGATCTTCTTTCATACATGTAGTTTTGTGAAGATTTACTTCCACAGTTGTCTATCTTTTTCTTATTGAATTACAGCTCACTTGTATTTAGTATTAAGAGTATTTCGCCAAATACTTGTAGGTTTTACGGTTAAATTTATAATTAACTTCTTATTACAAAACTGAATGTTTGGAAGTTTATTTTAAACGTATTTATTATAGGCTTTGTATATATTTATCGATTTACATAACATTTCAGCTGTTTGCGCAATCGATCCTGGATGGATTCCATTCTTGGCGCCTCATAGTTATGCTGTCAATGAACTTGTATTGACAGATAATGTCGACACCAGTGAAAAGAAGTCTGAAAATCAGAGTATAGCTAACGAATCAAATAATAGGGGAAGTGACGATGATGAAGGCTCTAAATCTGCTCCCAATACATCCGTTACATCAAACTCTCTTGTATCCCTTCCCACTCCGCGTTATGATTCTGAACGTGATATTATTGTTACAGGTGCGAAATCTATTACGTATATCGGGTTGGGTGTTGTACCTGATTCTAGTACACCACTGTTTGATAATCAGTTTTTGGATCTGCCAAGTACGGTTCTTGTTCCTATAAATAGTGTTGCTGCGGCTCAATCATTAGGCTTCAAGGAATCATTAACATGGAGTGTCCGATGGTTTACTCGTTATCTTTTGGAAGGTGTAATATTCTCGGAATTCAAAAAGTGGTTTCCTTTAAAAATGAAGAAATGTATTTCACCACAAATTGTAACTGTTTCATGGGGGATGTAAGTTTTGGGTGGATTTTTCGTTGACCTCATATTAATTAATATTAATTAGAATTGAGAGAAGTTGCACGATTTATTCTGTTGATATATTAATATATTTTTCTTCCATTGGAAGATATTCTCACATTGGTGTAAACAGTTTGATAATATAGTTTGACTATTGTTTCTATCTATGCTGCTGTAATGACGTGGCTCAAAATCGTTTGAAATAGCAAAGGTGCATCCACTCTTTGTGTTCTGCAAAATTCTAATCTTCTGAATTCTTCATGTCTCTATCTTCGTTCTCTTCCCAAATTTAATTCATTGGATTATACTCCTTCAATAACATCTTCAAACGCTAATCTTTCGCATAATGCTTATACTCTTACTATTTCTACCACTATGGGATTTGAATCGACAACTGCATCTCTGTGCTAATGTGGTATGGCAACTCGAACGGATGTAGGTACGTACGAAGTTCTACGTTGTGACTGACTGCCTGACTGCTGTATTAATCAGAAATTATATCTATGAAGTAAACTTAGTAATGCTGAAAATAACTTGTATTCATCCTATATATATTTGTTTTATCAAATAAATTGATAATGTACATTCTTCTGAAAAGAAAGTAGTGTCACTAGACTTTGTTTTTGTCTTCACAAATATTCCTCACACGTCAATAATTTAGTATATATATATATATATATATATATATATATATAATTATCTGACCAGTAATATTATTTTAGTAACGACTTCTAATGTCTAAATAGGCAGTAAAAGACATTTCGATCTTCGTTCTAATGCTTGATTAAGTAGATGCTACATTATGACTTGTTGTGAAACAGGTTTTCTTTCGAAATGTATAGTGACAATTAATAAGTTATGATGATGAGAATGGTTTCTTAGTGTTTTATGAGGCAATATAACTTTAGTATTTTCGTTCATTTCATTTCACAGCATTCGCCCTGAAGTACGTTCTATAGTATCTCTCCTTGTCGCTGACAAGATCGATTCAAAGAGGAAACTGTTACAGCAATGGGAGTCTGATGTCCAATGTAAGTGATGAATTCTTCTTACTATTGATTTTTGTAGATCTTTCGAAAGAGCTGGCATCATGGATACGTCCGGAATATGTCAACGACTTCCATGCATCGTGGCCGCTGATACAAAGTCGTCCCATATCCTAATTCTGCAATAAGGTTCACAACATGTAAATTATTTTCATCTTTGTTATCAACTTTCTTTCCAAATACATATGTACAGTAGTATTTGTTTCCTTTACCTTCTATTATCGAAAATCAATATTGATAATCAGGCTTCAAGACAAACCAGTATCGTTTATACTGAAAATGTTTTACTTTCCATCGTATTGTTTGCATTAGTGGGTGGATAGATTGATTCTCGATGTCTTCTATTCCAAGCCGTTACTATAATTATTTGCCCTAGAACATAAGTCACTGATTTTTCTTTTCCGATATTGAATAATTCCTTCAAAAAAATAAGCCCTACATCCATTATGCGCCTAGGTTAAGTCGGTTTAACCAATAATTCTCTACGCTTAAACTTCTAAACAGTATTTTTGTTCTTTCAGAGTGCTAAGAAAGGATCAGGGGTGTTTTACCATGTTCGATTTCATGCTATTTTTCTTACATCCATTGCGATACATCTTAGATTTTGTGAGCTTTACTGGGAATCTTCATCTGGATATTATGATTAAAACCTTTTCTACTAATTGGGTATTCGCGTCCCACTTTTGCCTCTGGGTTAGTTAATTCGATAGCGGCGCGTTATCCCTGTTTAAATCCTTGCATGACAGTCAAGAAAAACATGTTTTGGAGGACGGTAAGGTCAAATGTACTCTGTATCTACATGAAGTTCCGTGGAACTATCAAAGACAAGTGTGAAGAAACGGATTAAAGTGTCCGTCACGAAAGACATGCTATTTAGTCGACATGTGATAGTGTGGAATGAGTTACGGAGTTGGTGTGTTGTTTTTGAACAACTATCAAGTTTCGAATCTAAAGTTTCAAGTGCTGGATTTTATAGGTGACACTCATCAGGAATAGTTATTTGACTGCACCTCCATAGAGCTGACTGAATTGCTTTGTGTTAATGTCATTTCTTCCTCTGAGCAAGTCGTTGCCCTGGGTCAAGATGAGTGATAGATACAGTCTAGAAAATAGCCCCAAACATGTCGATTTCAGAAAAAGAAGTATTGTACTAGTCGTATCACCGTTCTTTCGGCTATCATGTCTCATATAGTCTGTTATGGCTTAATAGGTGTTAAATTTAGCCTGGAGTACTGGGTCTTAGGTGTGTAAGAGGAAATAACATTTGTGTTTAAAAAAGGGGAAATGCTCAAGTGTTATGAAAGATGGTGAAGTCGCTTGGTCTGAATGAATTGATGTGATCACTTTGTAAGACAAGAGCTCTGATTATCCTATCAAGATTGTCATTTTCAAATAAAAAATATCAGGTTCAATGACATTTAGGTGCAAGCTCGTAGTTTTCGAGACTAGACATTATGAAGACAATATACTCCTGAAAGTATAAACTCAATTTAAGCTTCATTAGTGGAATGCGTTAATAGTATGAAAGAAGTAAAAAAGTTAATAGGTTATTTTCGGAAACTAAAATGGTCTCTCTTAGAACGAGAAAATCCCGAAAGTTATAAGAAGCATTAGACGACTGGACATGAATTTTCCCCCGTAGTTTGGTGTTTTGACTTGTTAGGTTATTTGACAAGATGTGACGTCTATGACAATAGCCCGTGAGGCACAGAACACTCTCGGAAGAATTAGATCATCCTCATAATTTTAAATGCACATATTTGATAAGCCAAAATAAGTTAGAAACATTTTATCAACCACTGGAAGCAAGCATATAGTCAGTGAGTGATTTGAAGCACTAGCGAGTCAATGAATGATTTAGGAATTGGCGATATGCCAGAGTTGAATAAAGTCATTACGTTGGGCGCGTTTTAAGTACAGTTTGGTAGTGCCTAGCAAGGAATTCAGAACGCATGATTATTCCTGTTTGAGACTTGCATAGATTAGCGTGCATCCTGGTGTTGACGCTCACTTCAGGACATCAGTCATTTACTTTCTTTTTAAATGCGAGTCAGTTATCGACTTGGCTACTGAGTCCAGATTAACGCTCACCTGTAAAACGAAGTGTAATATTGAAGCAATCCACACAGGACCACAAACGGAATTAGTCAGTTTCTGCTGATGGTATTATTCTTAATTATTTTTCACCAATATGAATCAACTACGACAATAGACTTGTTGGGCGTCAAGTAACTCACTATTCACAAAAAGGCATGAGGCCTAAAAGACTTTAGGAAAGACGAATATCCTGGAATAATAAATGTGACATACAGAATTAACTGAGCATGAGTTTGGATAATTGTCAGCTATTTGAAATAAAACATTACATCCTCAGTACAAAAGTTTAACCTGTCAAACCCGAAAAATAAATTATCCTGGTCATGGATTTTCAATAATTTTGTGCCAAACCTGACTGTGCTTTTAAAACTATTGCAATGTATCGCTCTCTTGTCAGTATATGATGTGTTGAATTGGCCACAAGTGTCGAAAGATCAGTTATCAGTCTTTGAGGCTTTGAAGGTATAGTTTGAATCAATAGTTTCAGTTTTGTTTCAAACAAATATACATGTGTAATCGAAAAGAAAGCATACCGTCGCAGTTGACTTTTATTCAAATGACTTGGCACGAAATTACATTGTGCATACGGAACTTAGTAAATACAATGTAAGTGGAGATATTTCAGGTTGTTAAGTTGTATGATATTAAAGTATTATAGACGAAAATCAAAATTTCGAAGATGGAATAATGTCACCCATAATGTGTGTAGGGTGTAATTGACAATGGGATATATGAATGCTCTTTTACCTGCTCACGATCGTAGAGAAATACTTTTAAAGCTTATCCTCTTAAAAATAAATATTGATAATCTCAATAAAGGAAATGGCTTCGAAGTGATGAATAAAAAACTAACTTACAGGAAATAGTTTTGAAAATTGTGATATATATTCTGTATCCTTGAGAAAAGTCTATTGTGACATTTATATTCGGTGGTTTTTGTAACAACAAAATAAAGATCACATATTTTTTCCTATTTGTCACACTTTATATGTAACCAAATTTATATTCACTATTTATTGTTTCTCTGTATCAATGATAAAGAAACGAATATATTTGTTTGGTTATATGTACCATATATTGCACTTAAAATGTAAACGCTCTCTCAACACTCTCTCCGCCGTCCATTCTTCTGCTTCATTGGCCACGGCCCTTGATGGAAGATTATTTTCATGTACAAAGTTTTCTTTCGATCAGTTGAATTCTCAGACATCTTGTGTCATCCACGTACTTCTGCATGAACGCACTAGTGTAGCCGATTACTTTCAGTGAGTTATTGATAAATACCAGCTCCTGATTTAAATTATCTGCTGAACAGATAATTTTGTTCTAACAGTGAGACATTTCTTTTACATCGTATAGGTGTAAATCTATAGAAGTGAGTATATTGGCACACACTTCTACCTAACCTGTCATCACTTTGCCTGCTTAGTGTGACGTCAAGGAAATTCAGCTATTTATCACACTCGCCTTCATCAGTGAAAATAACCTCTGGATGTACACTGTTGAACTTTTATAGGAATTTATCCTTACGTTTGTTCTGATCTACGACGATGAATGTGTCGTCGATGTAGCCCCTGAATAGATCAAGCTTCTTAATAGTCTCACTAAGTGGTCCATTCTCTAGCTTCTTTAGGTAGAAATCAGCTAGAGTCGGATTTAGAGTTGAACCCATGGTTATCCCGTCTATTTGAATATATCAGGTATTGTTGAAGACAAAATGGACAGTTAGCGTATATATTAAGAGCGGTTCCTTCATACAATCTCCAGGCAAGCCAATGTTGCTTTTCTGATATTTGCTTGCATATGAACTCAATAGTCTCAACATGTGGTACGTCGGTAAACTAAGATGCTACATCCTTTGAGAACATATTTTCCATGCTAACATTCATATCTTCCACTTTGAAAGTGAAGTTGAGAACATCTTCTACACTCATTCCAACAACTGATTTGGGTAAACGCTCCAAGATTCGCACTAGCCATTTTGCAATTTTGTGGTAAGGAGAATTGTACATATCTAGAACTGGGCGGAGAGGAAGACCTGTTTTATGAACTTAGGGAAAACCGTACAATCGCGGTGTATAAGATCCAGTCAGTTTAATAAAATCATGAATATCTGACGTAATAATTCCTTATTTCATTAGATCCTCAAGAGAATTCGCCAATTGTTTTTCTACATTTTTATTGATGTCATAATTACTGGTTGCTTTTCGAAAATTTCAAGGATCACCAAGCATTGCTTCGATTTTTAAAAAGTAATCTTTTTTTGGTTTTCCAAAGTTTCCACTAGTTTTGTCTTCTCAGATCTATTCTTGGTAATATTTTCAACATAATCCATGAAAACTGACTGAAGCTCTGAAAGCAGTTTTTCATCGGAATATTGTCTCTGAAGAAGATTCAAGTCACATATTTTCATTTTCAAAGTATCAATTTGATTCGATGCATGTCTCTCAA